>NW_006791108.1:605095-638013 GCF_000442215.2 Lipotes vexillifer | reverse complement strand
AGGAATGCAGGGAAGAGATTATTGAAGATACAGTTTGCCTTGTGTTTAGGTTCAGACACGGAAGCATTTTTATGAAGTCACTCCCAGGGGAGACTGAGTGAGCTGCTGTTTCAAATACAGGAAATTACAGTGAAGTTTTATAGAGTGAAACAAAGAAGTTAGGACAAGATGGGAAAGGAGAAAGAAAGAAGGAACAGTGGATGGATTGGTGGATGGATAGAAGGGAGGGAGGGAAGAAGAAAGGAAGCTAGAGTGCTCACTGTGGGTTTATTGCATCTTAGGGGATAAACAACTGGTTCACTCCAGCAATACTGCTATTTTCTATACTAGCCATATTTTCTGTACTAGCCATGTTTTATGTCATTATCTAAAATATATTTCACAAACTTTTGACATTTACACAGTCATGGGTTTAGAATGTATATTTTAAAAGACGTGGAGGGACTTCCCTGGTGGCGCAGTGGTTAAGAATCCGCCTGCCAACGCAGGAGACACGGGTTTGAGCCCTGGTCCAGGAAGATCCCACATGCCGCGGAGTAACTAAGCCCGTGCGCCACAACTACTGAGCCTGCGCTCTTAGCCCTCGAGCCAGAACTACTGAGCCCATGTGCCACAACTCCTGAAGCCTGCGCGCCTAGAGCCTGTGCTCTGCAATGAGAAGCCACTGCAATGAGAAGTCTGCACACCGCAATGAAGAGTAGCCCCCACTCACCACAACTAGGGAAAGCCCATGCGCAGCAACAATGAAGACCCAATGCAGCCAAGAAAAAAAAAAAAAAAAGACATGGAGATAGATAGTGGACAGGGTTGAGAGAATACCTATCCCTTGAATCATGGGTATCAGAAAATAAAAGATGAATGAAAATCCGTAAATTAGGGCAGGGAAGAGGAATGTGAATCTAAATTTTATGTGTTGCTGTCAGCCTAACCAAGTCCAACTAATGACACTGCAGATCCCAAGGTATTTATAAATATTGCAAATTAAGGGGAGATGGCCTGCTACACTTGGAAGAAGACTGAGGCACATAGCAAAAGTCTCTTACTGGATGGTTGTTTACCATGTATCTGCTCCCTAACATTTCTGCTTTTTCTTTTTGTCTCATATTTTTCACTTTCAGCTAGTTAACTATGTGGCAGAGGGTGGGGTTCCTTCTTTTTTGGACAGACATGTACATGTAAGTCTTCTGTGATTCTGAGATGCCCAGTCTTCCTATGTTATTTGGGGCATGAGATTATATGCTCTAATTTACTAGAGAATTAATAAACATGTTTTGGGGTATGTATCATGACAAGGGTAGAAAACTCTCATAGCTGACAGTCATTAGAAGTATTTTATGTGGTGGTACAACATTATTAAATATTTTAATTTGCGGGGTAGTTGAGGTAATGGTGATGGTATAAACCTCATTCTCCCAACATATCCTCCTCCCAAAACAAAAATAACAAGAAGAAATAAAACTCATGTTCTCAGCATAACAAGAAGACAAAAACTGTCCAAACTTCAAAATACCTGCAACTGCAAAAATAAACATGGAGTCTCAGTGAGTTCTCTCTCATCCTCCTGCTGTATGCTGTTATAGGTTACAAGGGCAGTCCCTGAAAAGTTGCATAAAATAGAGAAGGAAGAACTTGTAGCAGGCCTCATATTGATCTAAAGCTGTCGCCGTAAAAAGAAAGTCCACTCTAAGAGTAAAAATTCTGGAAAGAAGAAAGGTGATGTTGTAGATCAGGAAACTGACAATAGGAAAGAAACTTAAATTGCAAGCAGTGTGTCAAGAAGCAATTTTGGAAAGGTAACACTTCAGGAGAAGAGAAGTTGTTTATAACAGGAGAGGCACCCTTAGAAAACCACATGTTGCAGAGAAATAAAAGAAAGCACATTTGTGATCCTACAAGGCAAAAGAAAAAAGAAAAGGACAAACAGCCCCACCCCTGCAGCCTTGTTCCCAAACAAACAAAAAACAGTGGGCAGAAGAACTGAATAGACATGTTTCCAAAGAGGAAGTGCAGATGGCCAGCAGGCACATGAAAAGATGCTCAGCATTGCTAATGATCAGGGAAATGCAAATCAAAACCACAGTGAGCTGTCACCTCACACCTGGCAGAATGGCTGCCATCAAAAAGAATACAAATAACAAATGTTGGCAAGGATGTAGAGAAAAGGGAACCCTCCTACACTCTTGGTGGGAATATAAATTGGTACAGCCACTGTGGAAAATAGTATGGAGGTTTCTCAAAAAACTAAAACTAGAACTACCATATGACCCAGCATTTTCACTCCTGGGTATATATTGAAAAACAAACAAACAAGAACACTAATTTAAAAGATGCATGCATCCCAGTGTTCATAGCAGCATTATTTACGGTCGGCAAGGTATGGAAGCAACCTAAGTGTCCATCAACAGATGAATGAATAAAGAAAATATGGTATACATACATATATATATATATATATATATATATATATATAAAATGAAATACTACTTATCCATAAAAGAATAAAATTTTGCCATTTGCGGCAACATAGATGGACTTGGAGGGCATTATGCTAAGTGAAATAAATCAAACAGAAAGACAAATAATGCTAAGTGAAATAAGTCAAACAGAAAGACAAATACTGTAGGATATCATTTATATGTGGAATCTAAAAAAAATACAACAAACTAGTGAATAGAACAAAAAAGAAGCAGACTCAGAGGTAGAGAAGAAACTAGTGGTTACCAGTGGGGAGAGGGAAGGGGGTGGGGGGCGAATATAGGGGTAGGGGAAAAAAAAGGTTGTTACTTTGGAAAATTGTAAAGCGCTATAGAATTTAAAGAATCTTTCATTCAATAAAAAATTAAAAATAAATTAAAAAGCCATCCAGTAAATCTACCACATTTTAGTACCCTGATAAAAGAGTGTACTCTTAAAGTAGGCATCTCTTAAACCACTCCAAGCCACCCGTACATAGAAATGCAGAGGCGTAAACAGTCTTCATTTGTATGTAACTACCTTAAAAATATAGTAGGAAATGAGAAGCAAATTAAATCATCTGATGAAATTTCTACCAACTAAATAAAATAAAATATTCTCAAATAAACTTTTGAGGATTTGAAAAAACCAACTGCATTTGAAGCAGAAATTTAAAAACCAATAATAGACCAATAATAGAATAATAACCAATGAAGACTGATTTTAAAAATTCCCTAAGGTATCTGAGACTCAAATGAAAACCTAAGAAGAGCATTAAAGAAAGTCAGGAAAATACCAAGAGAATGAAAAATGATATTAAAAAAGAAATAGAAAGGTAAGAGAGGAAGTATTTGAAATGAAATGTAGGCAAAGATGATCCAATTAGGTATAACTGGATTCCCTGAAAAAAGATATACAAAACAATGGAACAGAATTAATATTTAAAACTATAATTAAAAAATCCTTATTTCTTGCAAGTAAAAGGTCAGAATCTACATATTAAAAAGGCTTACTAGATATCAGGGAATATTGGCCCATAACAACTAACTCTGAGACCTATCTCAGTAAAATAGATTATATAAAGCTTTTTAAAAAGTCCTTAGAGTTACATGGCAAAAAGATGAAATACCTTACAAAGGTATTTGGGTGGCTTTAGACATTCAAAAACAACATAATATTTGTTTTTAAAAAACAAAATACAAAGTACATCAGCAGTAGAACAGCATTGTCATGTTTTTTACATAGGCAAGAACTCAGGAATTTGTAACCAGGACCCTTCTTGTGAATCTATCAGACTCCCGCTAACACATGAGGAGATGAGCTTCAGAAGGGCTGGTGATGAGAATTTAATGTATTTCATTGTACATCTAACACTAAAAACGGGGATGAGGATAGAGAAATCTGTTACATTTGTTACATGTTAAAGTAGTGATCAGAAGAAAATTTATTGTCTTAAACACTTTTATCAATGAAAATGAAGATTAACAAATTAAATTCCAAACTCAAAAAGCTAGAAAAGGTATACAAAAACAAAAGACAAAGGAGGAAAGTAATAAATAATAAATAAATAAATAATCAATAAGTCAAAACCATGGTTTTTGAAAAAATTAGCAAAATGTACAAACTACTAACTAACCTAATGAGAAGTATAAATATTCAAAACAAGAATTGGCAAGGAAGAAATAACACTTAAAACAGAAGAATTAAAAAAAATCATTAGAGACAATTTTGCCCACATCTGTGCAAATAAATTTGAAAACCTGTATGGAATAGACAGTGTCCTAAAGAAATTGACTTTGTTAGAAACAGAAGGTTAAACAGACTAATTTCCATCAAAGAAATAGAGAAGATTGTAAGGGAGCTACTTCTAAGGAAGCACCAGATCCTGATGGTTTCACAGCGGAATTCTTCCAAACTGTCAAAGTCCAGATAGACCCCCTGCTCTATAATTTATTCGAGAGTATTGAAATTCTTTTTTAATAAGTAAGCTAATGAAATTATAATTAGAAAATTATTACCAATATAATTTATGAATATTGGTGCAAAGTTACTTAATAAAACATTAGCAAATAGAATCCAACACCACAGTAAAAAACTGATAAGCCATGATTAAGTGGCCTTTATTCCAGGAGTGCAAGATTGTTTCACAATTAGGAAATCCAGTAAAATAATACACCACATTAACAGATCTAAGGAGAAAAAAATCATACAGATATCTCCAGAGATGCTAAAAAATCTTTGGACAAAATCCAACTTAATAAACGATGTGTAACTCCTTCTTAAGGCCAGCATCTTAATGGGAAAATGCTAGAGGCACTTCCACTGATACTAAGAACAAGAAAAATACGCATACTATCTGTACTACTATTCAACCTTGTCTTAGAAGTAATAGCCAAGACAATTAGAGGGATAAGAGTTGGAAAAGAAGAAGTAAAATTGTTTCTATTTGCAGATAATATGATCGTGTACCTGGAAAACCCTAGGAAAACAATGGTAAAACTTTCTCACATAATAGAAAGAATTCAGTAAAGCAGCAGAATATAAATTTAAAATAAGGAAATTGAAATTGCTTGTCTTCAGATAGAGAAGCAATAACCAGTTTGCAGACATAGTGGTAGAGAAACCCCCATTTAAATAGCAACAAAGGAGATTAAATACTTAAAATGAATTTGACACTAAATTTGCAAAAACCAAGTAAGGCAATCTTTAAAACACTCCTGAAAGACACAGAAGTATGTGAATAAGTTAGAGACTCTCTCCCCTCGTCTTGAAAAGGGTGACTCACATCGTAAAGATGAAATTGGATGTCTTGATACTAGAGTTTATGTGGAACAATAAATAGCCAGGAAAACACTAAAAAAGAAAAACTGTGCAGGAAAAGTAGCCCTGCCACGCATTAAAACACACCACAAAGCCTCTATAATTGAAACATGAAGAGAAAGTCAGTGGAATAGAATAAAAAGTCCAGAAATAGACTCAAGAGTATCTGGAACTATATTTATTATAAAGATGTCATCTCAAATCATCAAAGATGGACTTTTTAATAAGTGATTGTAGGACAACTTATTAGCCATTTGGAAAAAGCTGGATTTTATCAGATCCATAACTCACATGGTACACAAGAATAAACTCCAGAAGGATCAGAATCTAAATATAAAAAATAAAATCATGTAAGTAACAGAAGAAAACGTGCATGATTCTTCTTTTACCTGTGTGAAGGAAAAATGAGAGAGAAAAGTACTCTGAAATATTATTTCCTATATATCAGATTGGCAAAAATTAAAAAAGTAGAACAACACGTTCTGTTTTTGAGGCTGTGAGAAAATAGGCATTCTTACACACTGGTGTTGGAAATGCAGATTGGTACAATCCTTTTGGAGGGGAGTTCGGCACTATCTGAACAAAACAAAGCAAACTACATATGTTTTGGCGTTTGATCCAGCAATTTCACTTTTAGGAATTTACCCTGAAGGTACCCCTTTAACAATATGGAAACAAGTGAAGTTTTTTTTCATTGCAGTGGAATTTGTAATTGTATAATATTGGAAACAACCTAAATGCCGAAAGACTGAAGACTGATTAAATAAACTGTTACGTATGTGCCATGGAGATTGTGCAGGTGTAAAACAAACAAAATGTGGCAATCTCTATGAGCTGTTGTGGAGTGATTTCCAGAATAAGTGGAAAAGGCAAAATAGAAAAGAGTATTTAAAATCGACTACCTTTTGTATAAGAAAGAAGGGGAAATTGTGCATCTGAAATTTATACCCCAAAGAAGGAAAGGTACTTGAGAGACTAATTATATTGGTCACCTAAAGGCAAAGATGGGGTATGGGAATGCCGTGGAGAGGGTAGAAATAATTGGGAGGAGGGGCCGAGACTTCTTAAAATACATGTTTTTATGTAGTTCTGACTTTTAGAACTGGCTTATTTTTATATACTCAATATGAATAAAATAAATAAAATCAGCACCAAGGGGGGAAAACTGTCAACCAAAGTACAACAGAGAAATGAACTAAGCTGTATTTCAGATGAAAAGCACTACCACACTATAGCTCTCTGAGAGAAACAAATGTAGAATACAATAATTCTATGATGTTTGAACATCATAAGCTTAAAAAGTGCTTAATCTACTGTAACTCTTGACCAGGGGACCAGAGATTGGAGTCCTGCTGCCACAAGTCAGGGAACAGGAGAGGCTGAACGAGGTAAAGAATGGATTCTTCTGTAGACCCTCCAGAGGCCACACAGCCCTGGTGACACCTGGAGGCTATATGTGTATTGTTTCAAGCCACTGTGGGAGGCTATATGTGTATTGTTTCAAGCCATCGGCTTTGTGGTAATTTGTTACAGCAGCCGTAGGAAACTAACATGTAAAACATTGAGTTACATTCATGTTTGGAAATAATGTAGGTGTGGTTGTTTAAAACAGAAAATCAATATCTGGATAATTCACGCTTTGAATTTACAACCATTTTTCTCTGAGTGGACATAGTCAGTGCCTTCTAGTGGGAGTTTGTGGTGCATTATCTCAGTATAATTATGGGCAGTCAAATTATTCTTATGAGACTGAGTAAAAAATGTAGCTCAATATTCCTCTGGACCTTGGAGTTAAAATATAGATGACCTAATGACCATGGCTAACTACAAAGAATTTGAAATCTAAGAAATATTTGCTCCCGCCACTATGTATTATCATAATAATGATACTTTAGACACTTTAAAAAAACTGTGAGTGTGAGAAAAAACAAACAAACTTCTGAAGATTTTATAGTACAAAAAGGTCACTGAATAAGTAGCTTGAGACCATGTGAATTAAATCGATCCTTAACTTTCAGATGAGACAACATGACATATTGGGAAGACCGCTAGATTGAGAGTTAGCTTATTCAGTTGCATTAGATTTTTCTGGGTTCATTCCGAGAGGTTTGAAAAGTATAAATTGCTCCGTTTATGACTATGATGGTTGAAGGGTGTCACTTCTTCCAAGGAAAATAAGCTCTTCAGTTGCAGTTTTTTAAAAAAATCTTTAAATTTTTAAGGACATATAGTTGATTTACAATTTTGTGTTAGTTTCTGGTGTACAGCAAAGTGATTCAGTTATATATATATATTTATTTTATATTCTTTTCCACTATGGTTTATTACAGGATATTGAATATAATTCCCTGTGCTATAAAATAGGACCGTGTTGTTTATCCATTTTATGTATAATAGTTTGTATCTACTAGTCCCAAACTCCCAGTCCAACCCTCCTCTTCCCCACCCCCCCACCCCCCGCCTTGGCAACCACAAGTCTGTTCTCTGTGTCTGTCAGTCTGTTTCTGTTTCATAGATAAGTTCATTTGTGTCATATTTTAAATTCCACATATAAGTGATATCATATGGTATTTGTCTTTCTCTTTCTGACTTACTACACTTAGTATGATAATCTTTAGGTCCATCCTTGTAGCTGCAGATAGCATTATTTCATTCTTTTTTATGGCTGAGTATTAGTCTGTTGTATATATATACCATATCTTCTTTATCCATTCATCTGTTGATGGACATTTAGGTTGTTTTCATGTCTTGGCTGTTGTAAATAGTGCTGCTATGGACACAGGGGTGCCTGTGTCTGTTCGAACTATCGTTTTCTCTGGATATATACCCAGGAGTGGGATTGCTGGATCATGTAGCAACTCTATTTTTAGTTTTTTGAGGAACCTCCATACTGTTCTCCACAGTGGCTGTACCAATTTACATTCACACCAGCAGTGTAGGAGGGCTCTCTTTACCCCACACCCTCTCCAGCATTTGTTATTTGTAGACTTTTTAATGATGGCCATTCTGACCGGTGTGAGTTTTACAAATCACTGTAGTTTTGATTTGCATTCCTCTAATAATTAGCGATGTTGTAAGCTCTTCGAAAGGAAGTGCAGGTGTTCTGAGTATTTGGGTGTTGTGTTCACGGGAACACATAAACTTAGGATTGGTGGCATGAAAGCTTTTGACTGAGAATGAAATAGGGGGCTGGAATGATATCAAGGTGGGAGTGTGTCATAGAATTCTTGACGTAGTGGAAATCTTGGGTGGTTGCTGCATGCCTGGCAATGATCGCCAATTAGGTGTAGGAGTGGTGAGAGGTTTCTGTTATCTGTGTATCCACCGGTGAGGAACTTGAATTGTCAGTACAAATATTACATTGAGTAAATGTTTGATTTCTTTGGTTGACAGTTTTTTTTTAGAAAGCAAAATAATTGATCCATTCTACACATCAGAGAAACATTATTTAGAGATGTGAAAGTGATGGGAATCTTGAATAAAAATGGCTCTATTGTAGCAGGAAGAACCCAGGGCATTTGGAGACATGTACTCTAGATTTTAGGAAGTGTATATAACTGTGGTCCAAGATTCAAAATTTGAAGATGGTCATCATGATTTGGATGTTATCAAAACTGAAATTCTCATAGAATAATTGTGCATAATTCCAGTGAAGAACAAAGGGGTGACATCTTTAAAAGACTGTATGACTACATGAGGAACTCTAGAACAAGTTTTTATTGACCGTGAATAAAAAGCGTAAAGCAAAGGTATGTAATAACCAGGGATAAATAATTGCATGATACAGAACTGTAAGAAATTAATCAGAAAATCTACAGTACAGCATGGCTTGAGACTTGTAAAGTAAAATTCAAAGGATTTTTACTTTTTTTTTTTTTTTTTTTTGCTTATGTGGACCACCATCTTGGGTGAATATGCAATGTTAATTGGAAACAGCAGACTCTGTTTTGCTTCTCTATTCTCTAATAAAGGGGAATAGAATTCCAGTTTAGGTGAAAGGATGGAAAAAGTTAAACTCTTCATAGATTCTTAACTTGGGATCCATAGACTGCCAAGCAGACTGTGGGTAGAATTCAGAGGGTCCATGAACTTGAATGGGCGAAAAGATACATTTTTATTTTATTTTCACTGACCTCTCACTTAAATTTAATATTTCTTTCAATTTTGAACATAGGCAACAAGCCACAGTAATGTTAGCATTAAACTTTATCACTAATAAAATCACAGATGTTTTCGTATGGTATTACAATAGTTGTAGCAGCCTCAAAATATCATCTATGCATGTCGCTTCTTTAAACTTACAGTAGTTTTAAGAACCACAGTTAGATCATGTTATTTAATTTCTTAATAAGGAAAGCATTTCTTAATATATTATTAAGAAAACTATTTCAATATTAGTTTTCTTAATAATTTTATGTATTTTATTTTATGCATTTAAAAATGTTGTTCTGAGAAGGGACCCATAGGCTTCATCAGACTGCCATAGGGGTCTACAGCATAAACATTTTAGGAACCCCTGAACTGGCTTCTCTAAATGTGTGTGTCTCCTAGCTTGAATATCCTGGTTACGTGGAGAATGGGAAGAATTATGAACTGAACTTGGTTATCTCTAGGGAAAGTGGAGAGTCACAGAGGTACCAACTGATTGTAACTGGGTAAATGTCATAATTTAACTTAGATCAGTCAATTTGGTCTTAATATTTAGCAAACTAGTTAAGATTTTACTAGTAGGTCTCATAAGGCTGTACATAGTACTACTGTGATCTATTTGGATCAAAGTTCCCCAGCAGCCTTTGTGGTCAGTAACACAACTTTACACCGTGGGCCCATATTTCACCTTGAGGTCAGTTAAAAATCTACCAGAACGTGCTATGCCCACCTTCAGCAACCACGCCTAGTGAAGCCTCTCTGGTCATTCAACCTCTTCCTTAAGGACCATGGTACCTGATCACAGTTTTCCCCTCCAGTTTGCATCTTCTCATGAGCCTTGCTAGTTTTATGGCCTTTGGGTAACCTCAGTGACCTCAAGCTTTCATTTCAGTTTGGCCATGCACTACCTTGGCCACACTTTTTTTTTTTTTTTCTTTTTTTAAGATTTCCAAAACAACAAAACATTTATTTTGAGATTTGAGAATAATGGGAAAATTAAGTAATGGGAATTGGACCCTCATCCGGGTCTTCTGGGAAATTGGAAGCACCACCCTCTTCTGCAGCTCGACGCTTCTGCAGTTTAGCCATCAGTTCTTTCGCTGGATTGAAGACACCATTGGTCTGCTGGTCACAGACCTAGCAGCGCGGGGTGGTGTGGAAATGCTGCAGTGCACAGCTCTCGCAGAAATAATGCCTGCACTTGGAGACAACTGGGTTTTGGAGGGTCTGGCGACAGATTCTAGAATTTGTTGCCTATCAGAAATGCTCCATTTCTGAAATCTCAAACTTCTTAGAGAAGACAGAATATCTTACTGTCTAATCTCAACCGCTTGGCTTTTTCTTTGAACAAATGTTAAAATTTATAATTGAATTAATAGCCTCCATTTAAAAATGGAGAGATTTAGTATGAAAGTCTGGATTTTTCAACTTCTCTTTAAGAATTGGAAGATTTATGATGTTGGCCCTGAGCTTCTGTGTGGGTGGAGTAGCGTAAGGGCTGTCACTTTTAGATGGAAAAGTGATCTCCAGGTCGCCTCAGTCCCTCTTGTCTCTGTTGTTTCCCATCATCCCTATTGTTTCATTGACCTTGAGGCCAAATGTCAGTTATTATTTATCATTGCATTTGTTCTTCTCTCTTCCAGTTCTCTTTGAGCACTTACCTGCAGTTTTGGTGATTAGGCATTTGACTCTGCAATGTTTGCAGTTTCTAGTTTTCATTATAGTTCTTTTTTAAAAAAGTAAATCCTGTATGTATGTTTGTTTATTTTTTGGCCACATCGAGTCCTAGTTGCAGCATGCGGGCTTCTCTCTAGTTGTGGTGCATGGGCTCCAGAGCTTGGGGGCTCTGTAGTTGTGGCACGTGGGCTCAGTAGTTGCGGCGTGCACGCTTAATTGCCCTGAGGCACGTGGGATCTTGGTTCCCCGACCTGGGAGCAAACCTGCGCCCCCTGCACTGGAAGGTGGATTCTCAACCACTGGTCCACCAAGGAAGTCCCTCATTATAGTTTTTTATCTGTTCAAGAACCTAGACCCTTTACTCCATTTTCTTCCCATTTTATTGATATAAACACACTGCTTGCTTTGCTTCTTTTTTTGTCTTGTGGGGATCTAAAGTTTCATTACTTTGAAAGCTTTTTTTAAATCACTGCTCTAAAAACCATTTAGGGTTATTAGCATAAAAATAGAAATTGGAAACAAAAGTTTTAAAACACAGGGCCTTCATGGAAATTTAAAAACAAAGCAAATAAACAATTAAACACCTCTTGACCTATCATAGTCCGTAGGATATAGCTAAAACAGTTGTCAGCGGGAATTTATGGCATTAGATTATCATATCAATAAAAATGAAAAGAAATAAATACCCAACTCAAAAGTTATAAAAATAACAAACAAAAACAGAAGAAATTAAAATTAAAAGTAGTAATTAATGAGTTAGAAAGTTGAAAACGTGAAAAAACTTTCAAAATCTTGTTCTTCAAGAAAAATCAGTGAAAGAGAGAAACCATCAGCTAACCTAATGTAGGAAAAAGGAGAAAGCACAAATACACAAAACTAGAATTTGCAAGGAGAAATAGATATTAAAAGAGAGTAAATTATAAAACTCATGAGACTACCTTGTACTAAATTAAAAAAACTGAGAAAGTAAATACCACAAATAATTTAAAAAATGCAGCTTACAAAATTGACCCTTTTAGAAGTCGAAGCTCTGAACAGAACAATTGTAGTCGAAGCTCTGAACAGAACAATTATCATAGAAGAAAAGAGAGGAAATATTTAAAGGGCTACGCCATTAAAGCACCAGGTCCAGATGGTGTCACAGGGGAAGTCTACCAAACTTTTTAAAGGTCAGTAGCATAAAGAATACTTAAAATATTCCAAAGTAGAGTAAAGGACATCTTTCAAATTTGTTTTAAGAGACATATTTATCATTGATCCACAAACTCATAAAGACTGCATAAAAATTTACTGGTTATAAAAATTTATAACCAATCTCAGTTTTGACTGTT
The DNA here is from genome assembly GCF_000442215.2 of Lipotes vexillifer. NCBI lineage: Eukaryota > Metazoa > Chordata > Mammalia > Artiodactyla > Lipotidae > Lipotes > Lipotes vexillifer. The sequence goes on along the minus strand of NW_006791108.1, from coordinate 625,582 downwards.
GATGAAAAAAGTCTTAAATAAAAGTAAACAGACTCCAACAGAATATTTAAAAAATATTCAATAAAATTTCATTGTAAGAATATTATAAAATTCGTTAATTTGTTATTTTAATAGAGCTAGGGAGGAAAACAATTGTATGATTTCCAGAGACGTAATAGACATTTAATTTCTCTAGATACTCCCGCTCTACTCTCATACCTTGTCAGGCTCTGCACCCTGTGACATCAGGTGCTCTCAGGTTTCCCGCTTTGCGTTCAGTCTTTCTCATAAGCACTGTGGAGGCCCATAGAAAAGAGTTGGTGAGTGGGTAAGGACCCCACTTGTGTCTGGGGCTTCCAGGGATTCTAAACTGTTGTGCTAGTCTACTTCAGTTTTTAAAAATGTATTAATCTTTCACTTAATGTTTTTAAGTTTGCCACCTCATTCTTCCCTAGTTTGCCAATTTGCGTCTCCCATCTCTCCTCAGGGGGTTTTGAATTCAGTTTGCCTTGTAACCTCAAGGTTAGTCTCGGTTCTCCAGAGAAATGGTACCAGTAGGATATGGAAATATCTATATATATTTTATGTATATACATATATATATATATATATATATATATATGTATGTATGAATGAAGAATTGATTGTAAGGAATTGGCTCATGCAATTATGGAGGCTGAGGTCCTACGATATGCTGTCTGCTAGCTGGAGACCGGGAAAGCCGGTGGTGTAATTCAGCCCAAGTCTGAAGGTCTGAAAACCAGGAGTGCTGAGGACAGGAGAACATCAGTGTACCAGCTCAAGTAGTCAGGCAGGAAGGGTTGAATTCTTGCTTCCTCTGCCTTTTTGTTTTATTCAGGGCTTCAGTGGATTGGATGATGCCCACCCACATTGGGGAGGACAAAGTGCTTTACTGATTTTACCAATTCAAATGCTGATTTCATCCAGACATACCCAGAAATAATGTTTAGCCAAATATCTGGGCACCCCATGATCCAGTCAACTTGACACATAAATATAAAACTAGGGTTAGAGTGATGGTCTTTTGTGGCTTTTTATATCCTAAACTCAGGAATTGTGGCTTTTTCATCAATATATCCTCATAACTGAACACAGAACTCTCCTATTAACCTCATTATTGGCATAAACTAGACATGTTAAGTTACTTTAGTTGGAAAATTTTCTATTTTTTTTTCCTTCTATGTATAAAGAATCTTAGTATTTACTCTTGGTTACACCCTAGTGGTAGCATTTTAAAAACAGCTGACAGTATTTATTAGTAAATTATCTGACAGCATTTCAGGAATGAAAAATAAGCTGTAACTAATAAGCCAGTATGCAGAAGAACAGAAACAAATCCTTTTGGAGACAAATAAGTATTGCTATATTAAAGAAAGATGAAGAAATAATCACCAAGATTTTTCTTAAACAGAATACATTTCTGAGAAAAGTTACCAACCTCAGATTTTTCACCCCAGAGACTTTCTGAAGACAACCAGGGCTTTCTTTTGTGTTGTCAGAGTTCCTCCTCTAATGAATGTTGTATTTAGGGGGAAGAACAGGAAAACAAACCAAATAGATGCAAAATTAAGTGCCTAGCCGGGAGAATGAAAAGTCCAGTCCTCTAAAACAGCACACCGCCAGCCAGACTGTTGAAATTAATTGGGTATTTCCTTCACTTCTCATCTTTCCTAGCCTCTGTTCTGTAATTTGTTTCTCTTGGTTTCTGGGTTTTGTCATATATTTATTTATCGTATTATTTTTGAAAAACTTTGATTCTGGTTTTGGGTCCTGGCAGCCGCTGTTCTCATGGGTCACTTTGGCCTCAGCTTCACTACTTACCTCAGCTCCTGTTTCTCTGAGTGGGTCTGACAGTCAAGCCCTTGCACAGGTAAACACCTCTGGTATGATTGAGCCCTATCCCATGGCCAGTGTTTCAAGTTAGATTATGTCTTCTGCATTTCTGTGTGTATTTCACATCTGATATTTATCTCTTTCAGGTGTTTTCTAATGTCTACCCAATAATATCTTTTTCTGGGTTAGTTTACCTTAATCCAGATCAGTCTCCATCTCACACTTCCTCATCTACTCAACCTGGTTTGTGTGTTAATGTATCTAAATTATGTGTGTTTATTTTCGTGTTTTCCTTGTATTCATGGAATGTCTCTGGCGAGTCATTAATAGATTATCTGTGGCATCTCTCTGTGTCCATCCTGTTTTCTCAGTAGATTGTAGATTCAGCATAGGCAAGATGGAAACTTAGCCCATCTCTAAACTTTAGAACAAAGCTTAATTTCATGCTTCTCGGGAGGATGCAGGAAAACCTTTTATGAGTCTGGTGCCTTCATTGTGAGCTGTAATTAACATATGCCCTTTAGTGGTTGTTTGGAAATGCTTGAGTCTAGATGTGCTAGGGATGTTATACAAAAACTGCTCTTAGAGGTTTTGGAAGGTAATGCAGATAGCAAGCATCCATATTAACTATTCTTATTCTTATCTTTTGGCACCATTTTCTTTTGGGATTAGAAAAGCATTTCCATAATTAACCACTGAGGACTCCTTGATCATCCACATCTAACACAGACAGTATAGGTGACCAATTCTTTTTTTATTTTAACTGGAACAAATTAATTGTGACAGTTGACTTTCAAAAATGCTGCCTGATCCTTCACTCTCAAATCTGTTGGTTCAGGCCGACTGTCTTCTGAGTGGCTAATATCTAATCAAACATATTTACTTCTCATGTGTCCTCACACGGTAAAAGAGGGAGACAGAGCTCTCTGGGGTCTCTTTTCTAAGGGTACTAATCCCATTCATGACGGCTCCACACTCAAGACCTAAGCATCTCGCAAAGACTCCACCTCCTAATATCATTATATTAGGGGTTAGGATATCAACATATGAATTTTGCTGGGGGGAACATAGAAAATGTTACATTTTCTAACAATTAGCTCTTGGGTTATATGAAATCTTTGGCTCTATATAACACACTAAACTTCAAATATCTTCAAAGAAAAACTGCCTTACATATTAGCTTTGGTCAGCAAATATTAGGTCCTTTTTCGTTGCATAATCTAATTTTTAAGATCTTGGTGTTTTGTTTCTCTCAATCCCATAATACCAATTTATACTTTAAAAAGTTTGCTGTGTGAATTAAGAACAGTGTTCTTTAGCAAAGGCAATTATTTGATTACCTCCCTGTGCTAGCTGCAGCCTGGCATTTAATCTGGCTGAGGCCCACAGACCGCAATTTGAACAATCAGGGTAGTTTTCTGTAATTGCAATAAATCATATCATTAACCATGACAGACTTTTCCTCCCACAGATTTTTTTTTTTTCAGTAACAGTTAACTCCTGAACCCCTCATGAAAGCCAGATTTCACTGTAGTCAAATGAATTTCATAGTCAGCTTGCAGAATATAAAGATGGAGCCTGTGTTGGAAAAACACTGTTGTCCTGAGAGCGGAGCCTGAAGAGGTCGCTCTAACTTTAGGAGACGGAAGGCTCAGATTAATGTGCCACACAGGCCATCTGAAGGGATAATTTGTGAAAGGATGATCTGCTGCAAGGCTGTTTAATTTTCTAACAGGGAAACAGATGGAGATCAAGATGTGGGGCATACTTACATTGTTACATTTTGGTCATTTATATAAAATACACCTGCCACTGTATTGAGGCTTCCTGGGATGAAAAATATGAAAAGAGAAAATATTTTAAAAGGAACATTTATTGCCACCTTATGTAAGCTCATTTTACAATATGTCCCTTTTAAATAGGAATTTGAAAAGTGGGCTAGGTTCAAGGTTCTACGATCTTAAAAACTTTACCTTCACATACACCCTGTCCAGTGCCTGATATGTAGCCATGCTTAATTGTTTATGATGTCACATGATATACTCTTCTTTGTTATCCAGTTGGTTTTCAAACTGTTGGCTCTTGTCACGGTAGATGAGAAGTTTACACCATTTTCACTCTAACCTTACTGATTTTAAGCACATATCTTTTCCCATTATTGATGTTTTGACCACTTATTTCTTGTTCCGTATCTCTAAGTCTCCTTTGCTTTGTCTGTAAGTTCAATAAAATAGTGTAGTGTTATGATTATCTAAGTTGTATTCATATTTAAAACAGTACCAAGTACTGGTTAGGACTTACATAGAGAAAGCAATATAATTTCATATCTCTGAACCCTTGCTAACCAAGGAATAATATCCCAATGGCAAAGACATTGCTTTCTTTAATTTCTTTTGGGATTTCTTTCTACTTCTAAGTCATTTTTGGCTGACACTGTGTGCTATATTAGGTGCATGGGAGGTGAATTCTCTGACTCTTGAATAACCCAGACTGTCTTTATTTTGCCCTGAAGTTAATTTCTAACTGCTGGCTGTACAATTCACCTCAGATATTGAATTGAATGCATTTCCACATAGCCGCCTAGTATTCAGTGTTGTTTTGGGAAATCTGTTCTCAGTTTGATCTAGTTTTTTATAGGTAATCCACTTTTCCCCCCTGTAGTAGTTTTATTTTTCTCTCTATACTTGGTATTCTGAAATTTCACAAAAATGAATCTGAATCTTTAAAATTTTTTAAAAATTCATCTTCCTCAGCAATTATTGGCCTTTCACTATTTTGACCTTTAGACTTACTCATTCTAATAATCACCTCGTTCCATTTCAGAATTCTTATTTTTTATCCCTCAATTATAGCAGCTTGTCTTTGTCCTTGTTTTATAGACCAATATTCTTTAACTGTTAACTTTTCTGTTAACTTTTCAGAAAAGATTTCTGAACATAGAGAAATATTAAAAAGTGGGTACAATGAATACCTGATACCCTCCAACTAGATTCAACCATTGCTAAAATTTGATGCAATATCCTTTGTAATTTCTCTGTGGATATCAAACCTTCTAAAATATCCTCTTTTTACTAAATTATTTCTAGTTCTTCTGGTGTCAGTTGTTCTGGTTACTTCTCTTGGTTATTCTCTTTTGTGGCATTGGTTTTCCTTAGTTGTATGTACTTATATTAGTTGTTTATATTACTTTATATATTTTCAAAAAGACTGGATTGATTAGCGTATAGGATTGATGGGCATTTCCTATGCAATTATGTGTTGATTATTCTATAAGCCAGCATGAGTTTCTACTGACATGCACTAGTGAGGGTCTATTTCCCCAACATGTTCTGCTCTTCAGTGAGAAGCCTGGCAGTAGGCTCTTGTAAGAGGGCAGGCTTCACTTTACAGTGTGGATGTGCAGCAGGCAATCAGCCTGGGGACCTCTGCCCCAGTTGCCAAAGGTATAGATGACACCAGGACTTCAGTGTACTTGTCACTAGGCAGAGTGATCCTTCTTTTTCCTCTTGCATGTCTGTTGTGTGATTCCAGAGTTACGTGCTGCTTTGTTTGTGTGCTAGACTTCTATGTTCAGGGCCATTGTTGAGTTAGAAGAAGGCACCTCCCTCTGCACAGATACAAAAGATATGGTTAACAGGAGTGTGGCCTGGATTTCAGCCCTTGTTAAACCCCTGTGTGCAGTGTACAACCTACACGCCTGTGTGTGGTGCCTTACCTACATCTAAGACCTCAAAGCCTTCCCCGGAGTGCACATTTGAAATGTTCCATAGGGCGAAGGGAACTAGATGGAAGGCTGCAACAGCCTTTCTAGTGCCCACCCCAGTTCCCACTTACGTATGATTTCTACATTGCTACTAGTACAATTTTTCCGATATTCACAAACATAACGTCTTCACCTGTGCAACAAGAGAGGGAGATATGAGTGTGAGGCTTCCATCCTGAATAAAATTATATTAATAGATGCTGTGAGGTCATGAGAGGGAGCTACTGGAAAGTCGGGACAAGGGAAGGCTAAAACAAAGAGGAAATGCCCAGATGGCAATAAGTGGTGTGAGGTAAAACTCGGAAAGGGTACAGGGTTAGCGATAGTGTCTGGAGAATCACCTCCATGGAGGTGATTCCTGAAGCCAGAAGAGAGAAGAAACTGTGAAGGGCCACATGCAGAGAGTGCAGAGAGCCTTGCCAAACATGTCTAGGGTGGAAAAGGCAAGAGTTTGTGAAGTTAAGAGAAGAAACATCTTAGGCATGGGAAAACAGTCCATGCCATTTTATATCATATTTATCCGACATTTATAATTATTGTTTCCTCACTGAACACTGGAAAAACAACTACTGTGCATGGCATACAGTTTCCTCCAGGATCTGACCACTGTTTAGCCGCCTCCTGTCCCCCAACCCCCAGCTTTCCTGGGCACTCCTGCATTTCCAAACCCTTTTGTGTTCTCTCCTATGTCTGTAACTTTGAACATAATACTTACCTAATTCTTTTCCATCAACCTGAAAAACTCATTTGTCTCCTCCTAGGCTTAGCTAGATATCTCTTTGCCACTGAAACCATTCCTAACTGTAGCCCATGTTGAGTTGATTTGTTCCTCCATTGTCTTCCCTTTGTATATTGCCCTTAAATCGTACTGCATTTAATTACCCGTATCAGAACGGTTTCCTTCCAAAACTGTCCTCATCATGCCATCCACATTACCGGATACTCAACAGGGAGGTGCTTAGTGATTGCCAGCTAAGTGTATGAATGAGGTCCATGCCCGTTGCCGCCCCCCCGCCCAGCCCTTCATTCTCTGACACACCCTCCCTCCTTTTGGCCCTTTTTTATACATGAACAGTTTTCATTCTTCAGATTCAGAAGAACCCATCTGAAAGACGTACCTGCTTAGAGGCTACAATAGCAAGCAGTCTGTTTATTCCTCCATATATCCATTCAGTACACAGTACTGGGTACTGGCAGAAATAGTGAAGATGAACAAAAGCAGACCCAATTCCTGCCATCTTCGAACTCAGTGGGAGAAACTGATGTCAATCACATGATTATATAGACAACTGTAATCTTGTTCTCCAAAGAAAAAATACATGGTGCTAGGAAAACCTCTAGTGGGGCAGTAGGTAGTCAGGGAGGTCATGGAAAGTCTGCTTCTGGGAAAGTGGCACAAGCTGAGATTGACAAGGAGGAGAGGAGAGAGTGATCCAGCAAGACTGAGCAGTATGTTCAAAGATCCTGTGGCTGGCACAGGGGACAGAATGCTCTAAAAGAGGCCACTGTGGCCAGCAGTGCGGAGCAAAGGTGAGGATATTGAGGAAGATGTTGGAGAACTGTAGGCATCTGCACATGCTGTGTCCTCTGAGCTAGGCTAAGTAGCTTTTGTCTTTAGTGTGCAGATCCTGGGACCAGTCTGCCTGGGTTTATATACTGACTCTAGCGCTTAGGTCCTGTGTGACTTGGGAAAGTCTCTGTGCTTCAGTTTGCTCACCTGGAACATTAGGATCGTATTAGTACCTACCTTAGGATGAAATGAGTTAGTGTGGAAAGCATTTAGAATAGTGCCTAGCATCTAGCACTGTGATAATTGCCAGCCGTCATCGTATCTTTCCCAGGCATATTTTACCAAAATAAATCTGGACAATATTATAGTCAAGGAAGTATTTGCACTAAGTCATGGGAAAAATATATGAAATGTATACCTATGATGATATATATACACATATATATAAAATATATACTGATGACAGTATAGGTGTTTGTACATGTGTATAAAATATATACTAATGATATGTATACTTTATACTTCTAAATATATTTTATATCTGTCCTTATTGGTGTATATTTTAAAAACATGTGTGTAGTATATGTATCTATATCATTGTAGACATAGACATATGATTTTTATGACAGTGCAAATAATTCCTTGTATCTAGTCTTGTCCATATGTATTTTGGTAGTATGCCTGGGAAAGATGTGTTATATTGGAAAGTACAGAGAGAAAGGAGATTAAAGGATTGTTTCACTAATTTTCCTTTAAACTTTGATACAGTTAAAAAAACCTGTGTGTAAAGGATTTTTTTTTCCATTTCTTACCCCTATTTAAGAGCAGGAGGACCCTGTAGTTATCATTTTTCTACAAGCTAAGAGACAGCATGCTTTATGCACCTAAATGCATTGATCCAGTACCTCTTGACGCCGTAAATCAAGGTAGACGTGCAATAGCAGAAATTTTGCTGATAAAAATCCCCTTGTTCAAGTCACTAACTACTGCTACGATATACTTGCGTAAAGGGTATAAAAGGATTTCATTTGAAGCATCATTGAGTTGTGAAGGTAAGAATTATGCATAATTGGTTTCATTGGAGCTGTTATTTAAGAGGCCTTATTGATTTTCATTGGTGTCCACATATAACTTGTAATATTTCCTTCAGTGATCATTTTGATTGCAGTTGTGTTAAAATAGCATCAAAAGCACAAATAGAGGGAAAAGAGGGATTTCATTTTTTAATTTTTTTATGGAATGCCAGCTTTGTGCTGTTTGGCAAAAGTTGATATGTGTGTGTGTGTGTGTGTGTGTGTGTGTGTGTGTGACCAAGTTTAGTGTCTCTCAGAAGATATTAGCTTCTGAATACATTTGGACCGTGAAATAGTGCTGCTTTTGTCTCCCTTTGTCATTGCTAATTAGGAAAAATTGTCAGACTCCCCAGTGGTAACATGTCTAATTTAATAACCTGAGAATCTGATGCTTGAATATATAATGAAATGTACTAAATACCATGGCCGTTTTATAATTACTGATACAAAACATTTTACTGACTAGAAAAGACTTTTATAAAGCACAAAATAGAGTCAGATGAGAACTACAGCTCTGTCTGCATAATTTAATATAATTATCAATCAGGAAGTTGTTCTTGAGCATGGGCTGATGGGCCAGAATTTGTTTGAAGATAAAGAATATCAGTGAACCAAACCTCTTGCTAGATTTTTTTTCTTACCTCTGTGAAAAATTTAGTGGAAGTCTCTCTTTCTTTGGGAAAGCTTCTATCATTTGGTTTCCACCAGCAGCCTAAGTGATCATCCTGACAGAGACGACAGTTTTACTCGATGTTTTGATATCGTGTGTATGCTACCTGAGCCAGTATTTCTATACACTTTAGGAAGCCCAGTCTCTTCCAATATTTTCTTTGTTTTAAAAAATTATAGAGGTGATAGTATGGAATAGTCAACCTTACTTGCATTGAATTCCAGTTTGAGTCTTCCCTAGGTGTGTGACCTCAGAGAAAGATGACTTTGGCAGGTGACTTAACCTTGGAATCTCAATCTCCTTATCTGACAACACAGGTACATTTATTACAGGGATTAAATAAGATTTTAATACAAAGCACATTACCTGACACATGATAGGTATCAAAAAATCGTTTTCCTTCCTCTTCTACCTTCTCCTCTTGAGAAAGCAGCCCTGATATGGGAGCAACGACACATGAAGACTTAGTGTAATGTGTGACTTTGAAGCAGCAACACAATTTATTAGTTTATATTTGAGTGCCTTTAATTTTGTCAGAAGAGTCTAACCCTATGTGCGTGGGAGATGGTTGAACATGGTGATTCAGAGCTTGGAGGTGAATGAATTTAAGCTTGGATGAGCTTGAATCCTGGCTTAGCTACCTGTGAGTTTTGTGCTCTGGGGAGATTACTTAATGCCTGGGAACCTTTCCTGATCTGTAAAACAGGGATTGTAATAGTATCACTTCCTGAGGGATTAAATAGTGAAGGTTCAATAAATTGAGGCATATGAAACCTCATACAATAAGGGACTCATGGATGCTTTCCTGTGTCCTTGTATTTTAGGTGTGTCTCTTATAATTCACACACCCTGGTGAGGCCTTTTGCTTCACTGATCTACCCCTTATTAACTGATGCTGGCATCTGAAATTCCATTAAGGTAAAACATGGATTTTTATTCCCCATTTAGCAACCATTTTGACTATGCAAATATTGCAAGGATAATTTAATTAGTTTGAATGGATTTGTGATTGGTGGTGGAATCAGGTTTTTTTCCCCTATTAATAATGGTAGCAAAGAGGTTCAAAAGCAGGCAGTAGCTAGTCACACATGTTCCTCCAAAGAGTACAAACATCTCTGCGTAGTTTCTCCAAAATTACACATTTTGGAGTTGTTTCAGGAGGTTGAGAAGATAGAAGCTCCAAAACTTTTGCATGTTTTAAAACATATTTTTCCCATTTTTCCCTCAGCATAGACCAGATTCCCTGCATATGTCATTTGCTTGTTTCATCCATTTTTTTCAGTGCACATTTATTGAGCATTTAATAGATTCAAAGGTTCAGGTATGATCCCTGCCATCAAGATATTCATAGATAGGGTCAGAGAGCAGTGGGGACACATGCAGAAATGGATAATGCGATAATACACTCTAATGGACAGTACTGCAGACCTGAAAAGGTGTTACGGGGGCATGAGAAAGGGGCACCTGACCTAACCTGGGGAAAAGCAGGAAGGGAAAAATGGAGGAGGCTATAACCAGGGGTTGGTTCTCAGAGGTTGTTCTATGCTCCTAGGAGGTGTTTAGAATATATGGGGGCATTTTTGGTTGTCACAATGATTAAGGAGTGGCATATTTGGCCTTTATGAGTGAAGGCAATAATGCTAAATGCCCTTTAAAGTACAGGACAGTTCCACACAGCAGAGTTGTCGTTTCACAAATGTTAGTGGTGTCCTGGTTGAGAAACACTGAGCGAAGAGGGAAAATAAGGGGAGTAGCATTGTATCCTGTGTCTATTTTTGGGCGGCAGGGTGGTGGAGGGGAAGGTTTGCTTTGAGCTTGTAGCACTTGTGAAAATAAAAGCAGTGAGAAAGCGGGAATCGTCTTTTTCTGTCTATTGCTTTCTGTTGGAGTGCCTTGAACTGGTTTTGCAATCCCACGACTTTCCCAAAGCTTAATGATCCGTGTTGGCTTGAATATGCCTATTGGAGAGGCCAGGGCTTCTCAAGTCCCTGGAGAATGAGTCCACCCAGCTCACTAACAGAATGAAAACCCCAGGAAGAAGCATTTCCAATTTGTTTTTTTTCTTTCCAACAGACTGCCAAGTTAAGAAGGGGCCAACTATAAAACAGTAGTGACATTCTGAACCAGAAAATCTGTTTTTCTTTGCTTTGATACATTTTAAAATAAAATAGGTTTGCTTAGACATGCAGAGAAGTTAATAGAGTTGTCCATGGCTATGGCCTAAAAGGAGAGAAGACACGAGGAGAAATAATTGAGTACATGCAGTGGCAGGAGGAAAGGAAGAGGAACAGGGCTCATGAGTCCGGGTGCCTCTGGCCCCAGGGGAGCACCCAGTGATCACAGAAGATATATAGCCCAGTAGTGAAGGCAGAAACAGTATTTCAGCAGAAACAGGAGTCCCATGATGATATATGCAAAGGTCCAGACTCCAATCCATTAAGTCCCAGGGTGTTGCAGATGTATAGTGCAGGCCAGAGTTAGGGACGGAGTGGAGGAGGTGTAAGGAGGGGCTGGGTCAGCCAGTCCCTCCCCCTGGCCTTTAGTCGGCACCTCTGACTATTATATATATTGGAGGTCCGTGTAAGATTTCATTACAAAATAATGAAAAATTTTTCCTTTAAAAATTATTTGAAAAACCACTAGTATTGAAGTGCTCTTTTCCTGTGTTAGCCATTCATTTAAAAATTAATCTACTGTGCAACTTTGGTCAAATGCGTGGGCCTCTCTCTGCCACTATTTTTTTCTCATCTGGATAATAAGGGGTTCAGGCTAGAATTTCTAAGGACCTTTCAGCTTTAACATTCTGTGAATTTTCTAATATATTAATCAGTTTACTGCACTGTTATGAAAGGGAATGATTTGGTAGCCCAAGTATGGATTGATTCACAGCTAGTAGCAGATGAACCACACAGAAGACCTAGGAGACTCTAGGTTTTGGATTTGAAAGTTATAGGAGGTGTGAAATGAAAACGTGGTTATTTATGGAAATTCACAGTTTCCTGCGCTCACAGTTGCTAGTGGTTTTCATCTAGGCAGAACATCTTGACAAACAAAGAACAGGAGCCCTAATTCACCAATTTCCCCAATGTTCTAATTTAGGTCTTTAACTGGGACAGTTAGTGGGCCAGCCTTCCACTAGGTAGATGTGTTGGTTTTTATGGAGTAACTAAAATTTTTACAGTGGCATGGTCAGAAAAGAGTTCTCTCAATTCATGTGGTAAGTGTCTTTAGTTAGTTAATACAGGTCTATGGGGTATAAAATGACTTTTCTAAGAACGCTTTGATTAAGCAATACTCTCTATATGGCCTTGCTTCCAGTGCAAGGATTTGGAAGCATTGTGCAGCCTATTCTTACACTTTCATACGTTTGCTTCCTGTTTTCCTATTAGCATTTAAAAAATCGTATTACTTATTTGACCTCCATTCATTTTAAGCATACTATCCCTGCTGAAGGTTCAAGCGGCTTGTTAAGGAGCAGCACCTCTGGGTTCTGCTACCATCCCTTCCGTTTGCCTGGGTAGGTCCCTTGGCCATCTGCCAGTAATTTTAAATGGTTTTGCAGGGTGGTTGGGTTTAGGCTCACTCTCTACTTGTTTTGAAATATACTGGCTGGCATAGTAGTAATTTGTTCAGAATGATCTTCACATGAAAAGAGAAATGAAATGCCCAAAAAGAAGAGCAAAGCCTAGCACATCTTTATACAGCAGTTACAAATCCACATGTTGGTATTTTATTTAAGTCTACAACAACCCCATGAGGAAGGTATTATATTATTATTATTATTATCATCACTATCATCATCATTATTATCTCATAATTATAGCTGAGAAAATTGAGACTTAGAAAGGTGAAATAACTTACCCAAAGTCTCCTAAGCCTGTTTCGATTGCTTAGCAAACTTCGTTAGCTAGCTTCCCCTTGGTGGTTGTTTGTAGGAATTATAGAGGTATATAGCAATATACTTCAGTTACATGTACATTTCTGTGGTCTAGTATCCCAGGTTTTTTGTACTAATTTAAATTGCAACAAGAGCACATCACTTTTATTAGATTAATTCACACTCAGGTCTGATGAAATGTCATGGACACCAGGTGAAGTGTGACTATTATTTTGTGAGAGCTTTTGGTTTGGGGCTGGCATTTTCATGGTTTATTGCTAATGCATTCCAGCTTCATGGAGTGACAGAGTGCAGCCTGGCTCACAGCCCTTTAACTATGAAATGCATGGCCACTGGTGTCTCTCAATTATGTTTTGAGATTCTGTGGAACAGAATGCTCCACCTAGTTCCTTTCCTTTGTTATGCCTGAAAGCAGATCGGAAGGCTGAAGTCTTTATTTCTTTCCGTGAGTGCTTACAAATCAACAGTGAGAGAAAAGGATTCGTTAAGACGTTTTCCAGCCTTTCTAACAAGGGAGTAAAGCAGATAGGTGGGTTCAAGTGATGTCAGGTATCAATGCTGGTTTGTTTCAATGGCCCAGCACAATTAATCCTTTCAAAATACTGTCAGTATTTAACATTGCCTTGACTCAGATCTCTACAGTTCTGAGTTGCTGGTATTCACAAGGACGCAGTAAAATAGCACATCATTAAAGTATTGTGGCTGATGCTTGCCGAGTTCACCTGTATTCTCCAAGGAGGTTTGTCACAAGTTTCCCTCTTTTGCCCTCATCAAATCTTGTAAACAACCTGAAATTCTTATCAGAAATAGGTAAGCCTGTAAATCATAAATGAATAATTTCCACTATGTACTCTGCCCAGTACCTCCCTCCTGCTGCACATCTGTACTTCACTTTATGCTAATTTCTTGCACTTTTTTAACATGTTGCTTGGTCATTATTTTAATTTAATCTAATGTATGTGCAAATTGTTTCAGAGTTTTTGCGGGCGCTGAATTATATTCATTTTTCGACATAAAGGGTTTTTTTCCCCCTCAGGGTAGAAGTACTGCAAACTCATTATGTAAAAAGCAAAAAGGAAACTATAAAAGGGTGGAAGGCAGAAGAAAACAAAACTGTCTCACAAGACAGTCATCACTAATACTCTAAGTCTCTTTGTTCTAAGTATTTTTTTTTTTTACATACTTGTTTTTACAGCATATGTAAAATTGGTGCTCTGGTTTTCATTGATCACAACATAGCAGTTTTCTGTGCTAAAAAAATCCTCTCTAAATGTCATTCTAAGTAAATCTATGGTATTGTAAATATTCGATATCCAACATAATTTTCTGCTATTAGACTCAGGAAGAGAAGGATTCTTAATATCTTTAAGGGTACAGATCTTCACTCAACAGCCTATTTCATGATGTTGATATAGAAGAAACTTTAATGGCTGGTAAGCACATTGCAGTTACCACCAGACAGGATGGCCAGGAGCCTTTGAACTGGATGAATCCTTTGAAGGTTTCTGCTGTGCAAAGCATTAACCTTTCTGGGTGGGAAACTGGGGGTTTCCTGGGGTGTGTCAGGACAGCAGCTCTTTACCAGCCTGTAAGGTCATACCAATAGACTGGGTGAAAATTAGTTCTGGATTTCTGTTTAGAGTCAGGACCAGGACAAGGACACCTGCTAAACTGTTATCATTCTGGAAGATTCTAACCAATTCAATGACAAGTGTAAAAATAAGAAAAAAAGGAAAGAAAATCTATAGATCATTTAGTTGTCTATCTAAAAAAATTAAAGAGAGTCAACTGAAAAATTAGAATTATTGAGAGTTGTGACCAGATTCAAAACAAACATACAGAAATAGTTCACATGACCACAGATGAGCTAAAACATAATAGAGCCTATAATGGAATAGATTCTGTTTAGACAATTGATCTAAATATAAAATCCCTAGGAATGACCTTAAAAAATTGTCTAGTGATCTACATTAAGAGACTTTAAAACTTGACTGGGAGCCATGAAAAACTTGGATAAATGAAGGAACATACTGTGTTCCATGTTAGAAAAATTTGTTATTATTAATGCTGGTATCAAAATTATCCAAACTATAATCAACAGACTGATCAGTGGGAGAGAATTGATATCCCAGAAATGGACCTGAGTATGTAATTTTATATCCCGTGGATATTACCGTGGGGCACTGTGGGCTGTTACTGTGCAAGGGAGTATACATGGAGGCTAAAAAGATACACTGTGGAATCAGACAGGCACAAATTGAAATCCCAAATCTGCTAATTTTTGTTCTTTGCTGTTGTTTTCCCCATAGACGTAATGTGAGGATAGTAACTCCTGTTATCTGAGCATTAAATGGTACGTGGTATTTAGTCAACAAATGGCAGAGTTGATTAATGTTATTTCATCTTAAAATATTTGGAAAATTATGCTTCCTGATTTTTTCCAAACATTATCCTTGAGATTTTAAAATGTGTTCTTAAATCTGTATTTATGTAATTATGAAAGATAAAGAAAATATAATAACATTTGACTCTTATGGAGTATAAGGAAATTAATATAATATTTTCTGTGTCCCTACAATTTGACCAATCATTAGTTATAACGAAGCCTGTCATTTTCACCTGGGTTCCAGGAGCATCTTGGAAGTAAGTCATGTATATCTATGATTCAGTTATATGCAGCGTCAAGTGTGTGATTTACTACACTGTCATACGTAAGCAATTCTTAGTTATAACAGTGATAATTGTCTATTGTAGAAAGTTTGAAAAACACAAAAAGGTATGAGGAAGAAATTTAGAAGGATTTCGTAATTCCATCACTTGAAGATAATCATCGTTAGTATTCTTAGGTTTTTCCTTCTGGATTCTTTTTCCACTTAGGTATGCAGTTTTTTGAGAATTAATAAATACATTTGGTCCCATTTTAATAAAATCTCAACTGAACTTGCTGGAATTTCAATTTAACTTAACAGAATTATTCCAAAAAGTTTTATGGAAGAATGAATAATAGCTGTTTAAAAAATGTTTCAAAAAGAAAAATATCAGATATGAACCTGTGTTGTAAAACTCCCCAAATTAAAATTGTATTGTGCTGGTGCAAGATTGGATAGTAGATGTGTAGTATTGTAGCTATCCAAGAAATAGAATTTAGTGTTTAGGAGAATTCAGTACTTATCAGTGGGAAGAAACATTATTTAGCAAATTTGTGATAATGAATTAGATCCTTACCTCTGACTGCAAAGCAAAATCAATTTTATACTAATCTAAGGTTAAAACAGTTCTTACAGTTTTAACAGTTCTTACAGTTTTTACAGTTATTACAGTTTTACAGTTTAAACAGTTATTACAGTTTTTAAGTTGGGTACCATATTTGTAATTCTAATATAGGCTTTCTTTATCTTAACCTGTACCTTGCTGCTAATAGTCTGCTTTATTTTAAAAAGGCAGTTTCTTCTTTTATCTTATTGAGAACTTGAACTAAAACTTTCTTCTTGCAGTAAGTTTGTTTTATTAGGGTGACTTTTATTTGAGAGCATTATTTACCATGCTTTTTTTGTGTTTCAGAATAATTTCATAGGCCCAGGACATTTACTTATCCTTAGAGAGAGTAGTAGTTATTTTGATGTAGCAGGGTAAGTTTTTCACACTTCCTAGATGGCTTCTAGGATCTTTTCAGGAGAATTCAGAAGGCACTTTTCATGGCACTCACTCAATTACCTGTTTTGACTTATGTCTGATTTATTTTGTTTCATTTCTCTGATTTCGTATATGTACATGCTCACTGAGTTCCTCTTCATGATCCAATCTAATATGGACAGGATTCTACTAATTTGGATTTCTGTGGCTCCCCCAATTAGGACTTTGATTTGTATAACTCATATAAGTGTTTCATCAAATAACAATTGTAAATGCATGCAAAGTTGCTGACAACCCTAGCATTTTAATTGTTGAAGGTAGAGGGATGATTCCAAGATTACCCAAGAATTCTGTGACTGAATCATTGCTCCTCTAGAATCCTCTATTCACTTGGATTGTACTGTGTAACTTGCATATGATAGGTAGATCTGTCATGAAACTTAACATTTGTCTGGTCACCTAACAATTCCCATTTTTCGTTTGTGATATGCTGGGTATATTCAGTAATTTTAGCACTGTTAGAAAATTCTAGAAAGAATCCTCAAGGTAAAATTAATTGTGACTTACTATGAACACAATGTCATATGGCTTCCTGGAGAATGATAAAGGAGGTTGATGCAATTTGCAGCAAAAAATAATAAATGAGTGATCAGATAATAAACACAGACAGTGAAGCCCAATACACTGAAATTTCAAGCTTTCGATATTGTGTCAACCTTTTTAATTTTTTGTGTCACCCTGTTTTTTAAAAAAATAAGGTTTGCAGTAAAGTTATTGTTTCCTTTTCCTGCAATTGCTGAGAGGGTTCAGTTGCTAATGAAAATGCCTTTGTCTATTTTTAAACTGTGAGAATGTGCTTTGGAGACATGAGTCGTTTTTTCTTCTGCAAATACTCTTGTAATCTTTATTGACGTGCTAATCTTCTGTTTGTCTGAATTTCCAACGCGTTATGAGAATGGTCATGTTATAAGAATGTTGAGCATCATACCATAGGCAAAAAGAGCTACCATATCCCTTAAGGTTTTTCTAATCAACTGTTTGTGGAGAAAATTTGGTGATTGTGTTTGACTTACAGGACTTGGCATGCTTAGTTGAACAATACTAGATTTTGAATGAAGTTTTTTTTAAAGGGAATAACATGCATCATAGCACTGTATCACCAATGTGCACAACTGACAGTTTTTTAAGATAGTAATTTTAATCCACTTGTTACCAAAATCTGATTTCAGAGTTCCACAATATTAAAGCTGTATTTAGCTTATAAAACCTATAGCAGCCCATTCATATATTCTGAGATGCAAAATAGATATGATGGAAACTTTTGTCATATGATGTATAATAAAGAAGAATTAAGTATAGTAGCCATTGGTTTGTTAATCTGTAAGAATGTGTGAATTTCCGTGTTTTATGTTTCCAGTTCCAAATTGGAATGGATGGGACCTGAATAATTTTAGTAAATATTGTCTTGAAATGAGAAGGAACTTTTCAGAGTGGCTTTCTAATTTCAGTAAGCATGTCATGGCTACTCAGTATCTGAGATGACCAATGACCCATAAATTGATTTTGGAAAGACTGCCACTGGGTAAAGTGTTCTGAAGTGTTTGATTTTCATGGGTCAAAATTGTTTTAATTTCTGTGTGGCTTCTTCCAAGTTTATGCAAACCCCATAGGGAGAAAACACAAGCTATATCCTTGTTCTACAAGGAAAAAAGTACTTTTGGAGAGAATTGCCTTGTCCCGAGTTACTGAGCCAAGTGGCAACTCTAAGCGTAGAATCTGTTCATACAGTTACATGACACAAGTCTGGTTTTGTTTCTTCCTATCACTGATTTCTGTCCTAATAAGTTAGCTTCTGTTTGCAGTCAGTCTAATGTGGTAGACATAGCTAAAAACCCAAGGCTAATAACCCTTTGGGTGTTCTGAGGTCTTTTGGCCAATGGACAAGATCCTACAAATGGCATATAGTACAGGTTTCCCATATTGTGGCAAATATTACCATCCCCAGACCAGTTGCAGCTGATGATTCATCCCTTATATAGAGCCACCAATAACACTCCAAATATAACCTCAGAAAGTTGTGAATCACAGATTTTCTATGAAAATCGTATGAAAGGATCAAAGTGAGCCAAAGGGAGTGGGGACACACAGAGCATTGTGTGTTTCGAGCTGGTCTCGGTCGGTTGGAGAACCTGGGGTTCGGAGAGCAAGTCCAGTGACTGTGCTTGTACCCTGCATGGAACCCTTGCCAGAAAACCTCCTTCTCTCTCTCTTTTTATGTCTCTATCAAATGGTTTTACTAACGTTTGGGATGGATTCCCCACCCTGCCAGCCCACCCATCTTGGGAGGCATAATCAGCGTAACTAGTCATCTAAAATGACTAGTTGGAAATGTTACGTGATGGACTACCCTGGGTACCTGTGGTGGTTAAATTCTGTGTGTCAACTTGGTTAGACTATCAGCAGTTATTTGGCCAAATACTAGTCTAGAGGTTGCTGAAAATGTATTTTTTCGATGTGATTAACATTTAAAATCAGTTGGCGGGACTTCCCTGGTGGTCCGGTGGTTAAGACTCCACGCTCCCAACGTTGGGGGGCCCGGGTTCACTCCCTGGTCAGGGAACTAGATCCAGTGTGCCGCAACTAAGAGTTTGCATGCTGCAACTAAGATCCTGCATGCTGCAACTAAGACCTGGTGCAGTCAAATAAATAAAAATTTTTTTTAAAAAATTAAAAAAAATCAGTTGGCATTAAGTAAAACATTATCCTCTGTAGTGTGGGTAGGCCTCATCCTATCAGCTGAAGGCCTTATGAGGAAAGACTGAGGTCTTCCAAAGAAAGAGTGAATTCTGCCTTCACACAGCCTTTGGACTGGAGACTGCAACATCACATTTATCCCTGAGTCTCCAGGCTGCTGGCCTGTCCTACAGGTTTAGGATTTGCTACCCTCTATGTGTGAACTAGTTCCTTAACATCAGTCAATCAATCCGTCCGTCAGTCTCTCTTTCTCTTTCTCTCCCCCCTCCGTCTCCTTCTTTCCCTCTCTCCTTTCTCTCTCTCTCCCTCTCCCCCCCGCCTCTCTCTCTCTCTCTCTCTCTCTCTCTCTCTCTATATATATATATATATATATATATATATCTCTGTGTGTGTGTGTGTGTGTGTGTGTGTATCCTATTGTTTCTCTGGGAGAACACTGACTAATGCAGTACACAAGAGTTTTCCTTGTGATAACAAAAATACATTTTAATTGAGTGTGTGTTACATACTGGATACTCTCCCAGATTTTATTTAAGTTACATAATCTATGAAACAGATATTTTCTCCACTTTAGAGGTAAGAGAAACCAAAGCTCAGAGAATCTAAGCAACATGCCTAAAGTTTCACATCCAGTTGGTTGCCAGCTTGGCAGTCATTTAAAAATCTTAAATTCAATCCTCTGCACAGAGAAATGGCTGTCACTTCGCTGTTTGTCGTATAATTGCTTAGATGACTAGAAAAGCAACCTTGCCTTTTCTTCTCCAGGTTAATGGTAGATAACAACCTAGTCACTGAAGCAAGGTGTGTAATGGAATTCAGGAGCAGCCACCTAGGCTGTTGTTACATTTAAAACTCATCTCAAACTTGTCCTTGACCTAAGGGAGTCTCAAGTAAAACAGGCCTTAGGAAGGAAGAACCCGGGCCCAGCCAGGAGAAGGAGCAGTTAGTGTAAATGTCAGTTCAGTTTCCTAGGGGATGGACCTCAGGTGCGAGGATTATGGGTGCCCATATTCCACTTGATCCCGAGAGGCTTACTTTGATCAGCTTCATAAACCAAGGGTAACTGGCCAGCTTGAGTTTCCTAGGAGTTAGGGTCCTTTCTGTTTGGGCACAACTAATGTCTTTTCTACAGATAGTTGAGTCAGCCAGTCAAGATGTTGCACATCTCGAACTCTTCAAATTCTGCTCTGATCTTGTATAATTTATCTGTTTAATTCTACAGGTAAAGTAGCACCTGGATGGGATGAAACCATTGTAGATGCTATTAATTTAAAAATAGTTTTTATTGTGGTAAAATATACATACGATAAAATTTACCATTTTAACCTTTTTTTTTTTTTTTTTTTTTTTTTT
>NW_006791108.1:566165-605063 GCF_000442215.2 Lipotes vexillifer | reverse complement strand
CCTGTGTCCCCTGCATCGGCAGGCGGACTCTCAACCACTGCGCCACCAGGGAAGCCCATTTTAACCATTTATAAGTGTACAATTTAGTGGCATTAACTTCAGTCACAACCATTGTGCAACCATTGCTACTATCCATCTCCAGAATTTTTTGTCATCCCAAACAGAAACTCTGTGCCCATTAAATGATAACCCTCCACTCTTCCCTCCTCCTAGCCCTGGTAACCTCTATTGTAACTTTCTGTCTCTATGTGTATGCCTCTTAGGTATCTCGTAAAGGCGTAACCATACAGTATTTGTCCTTTTGCGTCTGCCTTATCTCAGTTAGCTCAGTATTTTCAGGTTTTATCTGTGTTGTAGTGTGTATCAGAATTTTTTTCATTGCCTTTGGTCCCACCTCGAATTCTGCTTCTCTGGCCCAGCCCCTATTCATGCATCAGAATTTGATTCCTTTTGAGTCCCTCCTGCTTTAAATTCTTTTGGGTTTATATATAGAATGGAATTTCAGGATCAGTGATTAACTTTTAGAGGATCCACCAAACTGTTTTCTACAGTGACTACACCATTTTATATTCCTACCAGCAATGCACAGGTTTCTAATTTCTTCAGGTAGGTCCTCACTAACTTATTATTTTGGGGGGAGCGGGTTGTTCGTTTGTTTTTATAGTAGCCATCCTAATGCATGTGAGGTGGTATCTCATTTTGGTTTTGACCGTGCATTTCCATAATGGTTAGTGATGTTGAACAGCTTTGCATATGCTTCTTGACCATTTGTGTATCTTTGGAGAATTGTCTATTTAATAAGCCCTTTGTCTATTTTTGAATTAGGCTGTTTGGTTTTTTGATGAGTAGTAAGTTCTTTATATCTTCTGGATATTAATCCTTTATCAGATACATGCTTTGCAAATATGTTCTTCCATTCTTTGGGCTGTCTTTTCCACTCTCTTGATATTGTCCTTTGATGCCCCAAAGTTGTTAATTTTGATGAAATCTCATTAAAAAAAGAAAATCTATTGTTGCCTGTGCTTTTGGTGTCATCTGTTTTTTATTTAAAGGACATTTGTATATAACCATTCCCTCCCCAAATGGTAGATCCATTAGTTTATTGGACATCCCATTCAAAACGTATTCTAAACCTCCTTTGAAAAAAGAAATTTGTGCTTCATGAGCCAGGATAATATAGCATAGCACAGTGATTAGAGCATGATTCTGAAGTTAGACTGGCTAGGTTTTAAGTCTGTTTAGCCACCCTCTAGTTATGTGATTTGGGACAGATAATTCATATTTCTGTGCCTCAGTTTTATCATCTGTAAGTTTGGGTTACAATAGTACTGAACTTAAAGGGTTGTTGTGAGAATTAAATGAGGTAATTACTGTCAAATCTCTAGAACATTGCCTATTAAATTATGTAAGGCGACGTTGTGTAAGGTAGACCACTAATATATTCTTTATAACCTTATAGAGAAATCTGTCAGGATTCTCTATATAACTTTTCCAGACCTTTTATTGCTCTTTTCTCTGTCTTTGACTTACATACAGGAGCTTGCTTAACCTCAATAAAAACTTCGTCTACAGATGCTTACTTAGAGCTCAAAACTTAATACCCCTAAAAAAAGCAGAATGAGCAGGCAAGGATCCTCTGACACAGAAAATAATTCCTTATGCTGTAAAACTGAGCAAAGTATAGCCAGTTCTCTTAATTTGATCTTAAAGATGTCAACCAATTTTTGGATCACATTCCTTTAGATAGATAAGGAAAATATAAAGGATATGATTTTATTACCACAAGTCAGAACTAAACTCAACTGACAGCTGGTCCTGCTAGGTATCTAATTACTGTCAGAACAAACCATGGCCCACAGTCAACTACCTTTCAACCAAGATCTTATTTTTAACAGATGTTCTAGGATGTTTAATTGGTTTATATCTAGTAACTATACAAAAGGTCAATTCAAGGTGTTGCCTAGGGGTTAGTTTTGCAACTAATTCATCTTAAAGGGTTCACAAGGAGGTTACGTTACTTAAAATTAATAATGCCAATTTTCAGGAAAAAAAGATTTCAGCCATGCCCTCTTTGAAAGAAGCATGGGGCTACCATTCTTTCTCCCCTCTTTGGATGAGAACAGATCCAAAGCTGTTTTCTCAATATATGTTGGCTTTATACACTGGTCCTCCTCCATCAACTCCTTTGGTCCACCCTCTTTGAAGGTGGAGTGTCTTATTTTGGAGACTAGGATACTGATTAAGCTCCTCAGTTTTCAATATCAAAACATGTAAGTCTTCCATTTGGGGGGAAACAGGGAACATGGGCATTCTAGTTTCTTGAGAGAGACTATAACACAACGATCTGCTGTCTGCAGTTGACAAAATCAAGTCAACAATTTAAAATAATATTCATGTAGGTACATGTCTGAAATAATTAAATTCACCCCTCCGTCTATAGACCAAATTTTATCTTAGGTAAAAATAGGCTGTTTATGACTGGAGAGGATTATTTTTGATCTCTAGTAGAATAACTTTTGATTTATTTACAATTTGTCCTGCAAGTCTCAACTTAAGTTGAAATATGATAAGTAGAAGCTATATACCCTGGTATTTCTTACCTGTTGAGAGTGTTGTGCTCCAAATCAGTTTGTGTTCCTCATGAAAATTCAGAAGAGGAATTTCTTAGGTTTCTCTGATATCTGTGAGTAATTGATATATATTTGTATTCTGGACATTGTGAGCCAGTATCTGATTATGTTCATCTCTGTGTGTAACCAACCTGTTAACCAGATTTAGAAGGTTTGAGACAAACTGACAGCCCATTTCTCGCAAGTGTATGAGACTGTAGGATGTGTGCCTGTGTACTTATTCCACCTTTAAGCAGAGAAGTGGATTAACCTACTGATTAAGAGGCTGGGCTCTGAAGCAGAACAGCTTGGGTTCAACTCCTAGTGCCCTTGTTTACTAACTTGGTGAGTGGGGCTGGGTGAATTTCTCAATTTTTTTTTTGCGTTTCAATATCCTTATCTGTAGAAGGGAGACAACAGTAATATCTTTCTCACTGATTTGTTGTGAGAATTAAATGAGTACCATGTATAAAGCAGTTAGGACAGTTTATGGTACATGTAATTCTCCATACATTAGATATTATTTTTGCTCTTACTGTTTTTCTTAATTCTCTTTTTATCAAGTTATGTATGTATTTTTATTGGAAGAATAATCTATTTCTGGGGACTCTTTTTGTTGTAGGTGTCAGAATCACATGTTAAACTGCAGTAAGTAAAAAAGACTAATGTTACAAAATTTCAAAAACGATTTTGCTTCAGGCATAGCAGGACTCAGGAGCTCAAATAATGTCATTGTTTCTCAGGTTTGATTAGTCCTGGTCTATTTTAAATGGAGCAGAGATCACTTCTTGCCCTTTTGACACAGTCACTCCATCCTGTAGATTTATATAGAAGCAAATTGAATTAAAATACCTTTGTCGACTGAAAAAAAAATGCACAGCCTAAAAGTTGAGAATTATGTTTTATTTGGCAGACAAAACTGAGGACTTAATCCGGGAAGACAGCCTCTCAGATAGCTCTGAGGGACTGCTCCAAAGAGGTAAGGGAGGAACCAGGATATAAAGGAGTTTTTGCAACAAAGACCAGGAAGTCAGAACATCAAAAGGTTACTGTTAATTAAAGAAAACCAGACATCTTAAATTAATGAATTTAGCGCCTTTCTATGTTTGAGAAGATGCTAGAGTCTGGGCTCATTGAAATCATTCCTTTGATAGGCACCTTAACTATGGCCAGTATCCTGCTTTTCTCTATCCTGAATCCCCTGAGGGTGCACAGTTAGCGGTTACTACAGTGACTGCTGGTTTGATGGCCTCAACATCCTTTGCTTACTGGTATGGCAGGCAACATTTTTCTTTCATACCTTGATTCCACAATCTTTAAAAACCACACAAATGAAAACAAATGAACTAATAAATCTTTTGTGCTATACAGTTCTTCAGGACATTCAGAACCTTTTGGAAATGAGATAGAACATAAGTTGCTATAAGTTACTAAATAAAATATGTTACTTACCAGTGTCTTTAAATTTTGACTCTTGTGAATACTACTTTCAATGCTGCACATATTTCTTTTGCTAAAAGGGTAAGAATTATTTTGCCTCTACCATGAGAGAATTTTCAGCCTCATAGTTTGAAAATTCTGTAACAGTTCAGACTGTGTTTCCACAGAGAATCCTCCACAGTCAACAGAGCTCAGTTATGTAACTATCAAGTCATGTTTATAGTTAACAGTAATGTGACTACTGCATCCATGACCTAAAGACACGTGGGCAAGGGCCAAGATCACTAAGTTTCTTCTTTGTCAACTCTTACAAATTAGTAATGCCTACTAGACATTGTGTTGAGAGGGATTCTGTGACTGCTCTGGGCTGGATGGGAAGGAGTGCCCTGATGGATTATTAGGATCTGCATTGAATAAGTGAGTTGCCATAGATTTGTCATCCTTGTTTTATACTATCGGTTCTAACAAGCTACAGATTATATCTTGCGGAGCCACATGGAATTCTCATCTGCCTGTATAAAATAATTCCAAGATGTTCATAATCTGTCATATGTAAAAACTTAAATTAAGAGTCAGAAATTTTGAACTCTTTCTTGGTAGAATTATTAGAAACGAGAATTGTCACTTAGAAATTCTAGTTTAACACAACTGTTACTATTTAAACTTATTTTCTTTGCTCCCCTATGTAGAAAACACTTGAATAGAAAAGGATTGCTTTATTCAAAACAATTCAAAATAGAAAGTCATTAAATTTCCCAGGTGATTAGAATGTGACACATACGGATATAAAAAAAGTTTGGGTAGAGGTAAATATATCTTTTGAAGACAGTTATTCAAAACCAATTCATAACTGGCTCTCAAAATAACCCTTTCAAAATTACATTCTATGTGTAGATACAGATTGGATTTCTGATGCAGCTCTAATAAAAATAGCAGACAATGTAAACACAGTTAATTCAAAATATACATTTTAGGTTATATTCCAGATTAATATGCTTTAACTTTAGAAAAATAGTTATTATGGCCACAAATCCTCTGTTAAAAAAAATAATACCACTTTCAAATATTTTCACCTAAATTTCGAGAAGTACAAACTTCCTCTTTACCCCAAATATTTTAATGAAAATTTTATATTGTTAACATTCATATATCCAAAACCTAGATTCCATCACTAATGTTTTCCTATACTTGCTTTATACATATCTGTTTATTAATCCATTCCTCTATCAATTCATAAATATTTTTGGTTTTGACATGTTTCAAAATCAGTTGTAGATGTCTGGACATTTCTCCCTAAATACTTCAGCATGCAAGTCATAAAGTTTGATAACTTGTTTACTGTTTTTTTTCTTTTTTGGTAAAAGTTATACATGAATGAAATATATAAATCTTATGTGTACCATTTGATAAGTTTTGACAAATTCTTCCGTTCATGTAACCCAGTGGCTATCAAGATAGAGAACATTACCAGTACCCCTAAAAGTTTCTCAGTCTTGTGCCTCCCCACCCCCTCAAAAGCAACCACTATTTTTATACTTTTCCCCTTGAATTAGTTTTGCCTGTCCTCTGTGTGGAATCACGCAGTATGTACTCTTTTTGTGTGTGTAAAGCGTCTTTTACTCAACATAATATTTTTGAGATTCATCCATGCTGTTTTGAGTATCAGTACTTTAGTTCCCTTTTATTGGCGGCTTGTGTTCCAGTGTATGAATGTACCTCTGTTTGTTTGTACATTTCTGTTGATGGACACATGGTCTCTTTCCAGTTTCTGGCTATTATAAATAAAGCTGCTGTAAATATCTGTCAGCTGCAAAAAAAATGCACAACCTAAAAGCTGAGAAATTATGTTTTATTCAGTGGACTTTCTGAGGACTCAAGCCTGGGAGGCAGCCTCTCAGATAGCTCTGAGGGACCGCTCGAACATAATATTTTTGAGAGATTCATCCATGCTGTTTTGAGTATCAGTACTTTAGTTCCTTTTTATTGGCGGCTTGTATTCCAGTATATGAATATACCTCTGTTTGTTTGTACGTTTCTGTTGATGGACACATGGTCTCTTTCCAGTTTCTGGCTATTATAAATAAAGCTGCTGTAAATATCAGTCAGCTGCAAAAGAAATGTACAACCTGGAAGCTGAGAAATTATGTTTTATTCAGCGGACTTCCTGAGGACTCAAGCCTGGGAGGCAGCCTCTCAGATAGCTCTGAGGGACTGCTTGGAAGAGGTAAGGGGAGAGCCAGGATGTTGGGCCCCCCGCCGTGGCTGACCACTTGGTGGTGTGCCGGGGAACCTGTTTGTCTCCATCCTGAGCTCCTTCAGGGCTCACCCCGGAGGTGGGCGGCGGCTACAGTGGCTGATGGCTTGATGGCTGCAATATCCTTTGTGTACTGATATGGCAGTGACATTTTTCATCCATATATCCTTGTACCTAGTCTTATTTATGAACGTATATTTTCATTTCTCATGAGAAAATACCTAGAATTGGAAATGCTGAGTCATAGAGTGAACAGATGTTGGGTTTTGTAAGAAATTTCCAGGCCTTTTCTAAAGTGGTTAGACCACTTTGCACTCCCACCAACTATGCAGCAAAGTTCTGGATGCTTCACAAGCTCAATTAAGTGTTCTTGGTCTTCTTAATTGGAACCATTCTAGTGGGTTTTAGTAGTGTGTATTTTGTTGTAGTTTTAATTAAATTGACTACTGATGTTGAGAACTTTTTCAGGTGCTTATTTGCTGTGCATATTTTCTTTTCTGAAGTGTCATTTCAAGTCTTCTGCCTATTTTGGGGTTTTATTTGTCTTTTTATTATGGAGTTGTATATGGAGTTTTATTATGGAGTTGTATATGGAGTTTTATTATGGAGTTTATAAATCCTGCGTACCAGTATATTGCCAACTGTGTTTTGAGGATGTTTTCTTCTCCTTGTGGCTTGCCTGTTCACATTTTTAAACCATTAGGTATAATGTTTATGAGGTTTTTTGTAAATGCCCTTTGTCAGATTGAGGAAATTCCCTTCTATTCTAGTTTGCTGAGAGTTTTTTAAATCGGTGATTACTGAATTATGTCAAATGACTTTTCTTTGTGAATTGAAACATTATAGTTTAAAGTGGTGAATTATGTGATTGATTTTTTCTTTAACATCTTTATTGGAGTATAATTGCTTTACAGTGGTGTGTTAGTTTCTGCTTTAAAACAAAGTAAATCGGCTATACATATACATATATCCCCATATCTCTTCCCTCTTGCGTCTCCCTCCCACCCTCCCTATCCCACCCCTCTAGGTGGTCACAAAGCACTGAGCTGATCTCCCTGTGCTATGTGGCTGCTTCCCACTAGCTGTCTATTTTACATTTGGTAGTGTATATATGTCCATGCCACTCTCTCACTTCATCCCAGCTTACCCTTCCCCCTCCCCGTGTCCTCAAGTCCATTCTCTACATCTGCGTCTTTATTCCTGTCCTGCCCCTAGGTTCTTCAGAACCATTTTTTTTCTTTTGGATTCTATATATATGTGTTAGCATATGGTATTTGTTTTTCTCTTTCTGACTTACTTCACTCTGTATGACAGGCTCTTGGTCCATCCACCTCACTACAGATAGTTCAGTTTCGTTTCTTTTTATGTTTGAGTAATATTCCATTGTATATATGTGACACATCTCCTTTTTCCATTCATCTGTTGATGGACACTTTAGGTTGCGTCCATGTCCTGGTGATTATAAATAGTAGCACTGCAATGAACATTGCAGTACACGTCTCTTTTTTTTTTTGCGGTACGCGGGCCTCTCACTGTTGTGGCCTCTCCCGTTGCGGAGCACAGGCTCCAGACGCGCAGGCTCAGCGGCCATGGCTCACGGGCCTAGCTGCTCCGCAGCATGTGGGATCTTCCTGGACCGGAGCACGGACCCGTGTCCCCTGCATTGGCAGGCGGACTCTCAACCACTGCACCACCAGGGAAGTCCCTACATGTCTCTTTTTGAATTATGGTTTTCTCAGGGTTTATGCCAAGTAGGGGGATTGCTGGGTCATACGGTAGTTCTATTTTTACTTTTTTAAGGAACCTCAGTACTCTTCTCCATAGTGACTGTATCAATTTACATTCCAACCAACAGTGCAAGAGGGTTCCCTTTTCTCCACATCCTCTCCAGCATTTATTGTTTGTAGATATTTTGATGATGGCCATTCTGACTGGTGTGAGATGGTATCTCATTGTAGTTTTGATTTGCATTTCTCTAATGATTAATGATGTTGAGCATTCTTTCATGTGTTTGTTGGCAATCTGTATATCTTCTTTGGAGAAATGTCTATTTAGGTCTGCTGCCCATTTTTGGATTGGGTTGTTTGTTTTTTTGATATTGAGCTGCATGAGCTGCTTGTAAATTTTGGAGATTAATGCTTTGTCAGTGGCTTCATTTTCAAATATTTTCTCCCATTCTGAGGGTTGTCTTTTCGTCTTGTTTGTGATTTCCTTTACTGTGCAAAAGCTTTTAAGTTTCATTAGGTCCCATTTGTTTATTTTTGTTTTTATTTCCATTTTTCTAGGAGGTGGATCAAAAAGGATCTTGCTGTGATTTATGTCATAGAGTGTTCTGCCTATGTTTTCCTCTAAGAGTTTGATAGTTTCTGGCCTTACATTTAGGTCTTTAATCCATTTTGAGTTTATTTTGTGTATGGTGTTAGGGAGTGTTCTAATTTCATATTTTTACATGTAACTGTCCAGTTTTCCCAGTACTACTTATTGAAGAGGCTGCCTTTTCTCCACTGTATATTCTTGCCTTCTTTATCAAAGATAAGGTGACCATATATGCGTGGGTTTATCTCTGGGCTTTCTATCCTGTTCCATTGATCTATATTTCTGTTTCTGTGCCAGTACCATACTGTCTTGATTACTGTAGCTTTGTAGTATAGTCAGAAGTCAGGGGGTCTGATCGTCCCAGCTCCGTTTTTCTTTCTCAAGATTGCTTTGGCTGTTCGGGGTCTTTTGCGTTTCAGTACAAATTGTGAAATTTTTTGTTCTAGTTCTGTGAAAAATGCCAGTGGTAGTTTGATAGGGATTGCATTGAATCTGTAGATTGCTGTGAGTAGTAAAGTCATTTTCACAGTGTTGATTCTTCCAACCCAAGAACATGGTATATCTCTCCATCTATTTGTATCATCTTTAATTTCTTTCATCAGTGTCTTATAATTTTCTGCATACAGGTCTTTTGTCTCCTTAGGCAGGTTTAATCCTAGGTATTTTATTCTTTTTGTTACAATGGTAAATGGAAGTGTTTCTTTAATTTCTCTTTCAGATTTTTCATTGTTAATGTATAGGAATGCAAGAGATGTCTGTGCACTAATTTTGTATCCTGCTACTTTACCAAATTCATTGATTAGCTCTAGTAGTTTTCTGGTAGCATCTTTAGGATACTCTGTGTATAGTATCATGTCATCTGCAAACAGTGACAGCTTTACTTCTTCTTTTCTGGTTTGGATTCCTTTTATTTCTTTTTCTTCTCTGATTTCTATGGCTAAAAGTTCCCAAACTGGGCTTCCCTGGTGGCGCAGTGGTTGAGAATCCGCCTGCCAATGCAGGGGACACGGGTTCATGCCCCAGTCTGGGAGGATCCAATATGTCGTGGAGCGGCTAGGCCCGTGAGCCATGGCTGCTGAGCCTGCATGTCCAGAACCTGTGCTCCGCAATGGAAGAGGCCACAACAGTGAGAGGCCCGCGTCCCGCAAAAAAACAAAAAAATGTTCCCAAACTATGTTGAATAATAGTGAGAGTGGGCAACCATGTCTTGTTCCTGATCTTAGAGGAAATGGTTTCAGTTTTTCACCATTGAGGACGATGTTGGCTGTGGGTTTGTCATATATGGCCTTTATTACGTTGAGGAAAGTTCCCTCTATTCCTACTTTCTGGATGGTTTTTATGATAAATGAGTGTTGAATTTTCTTGAAAGCTTTCTTTGCATCTATTGAGATGATCATATGGTTTTTCTCCTTCAATTTGTTAATATGGTGTATCACACTGATTGATTTGCATATATTGAAGAATCCTTGCCTTCCTGGGATAAACCCCACTTGATCATAGTGTATGATCCTTTTAATGTGCTGTTGGATTCTGTGTGCTAGTATTCTGTTGAGGATTTTTGCATCTGTGTTCATCAGTGATATTGGCCTGTAGTTTTCTTTCTTGTGACATCTTTGTCTGGTTTTGGTATCAGGGTGATGATGGCCTCGTAGAATGGTTTTGGGAGTGTCCCTCCCTCTGCTATATTTTGGAAGAGTTTGAGAAGGACGGGTGTTAGCTCTTCTCTAAATGTTTGATAGAATTCGCCTGTGAAGCCATCTGGTCCTGGGCTTTTGTTTGTTGGAAGATTTTTAATCACAGTTTCTATTTCAGTGCTTGTGATTGGTCTGTTCATATTTTCTATTTCTTCCTGGTTCAGTCTCGGAAGGTTGTGCATTTCTAAGAATTTGTACTTTTCTTCTAGGTTGTCCATTTTACTGGTATAGATTTGCTTGTAGTAATCTCTCATGATCCTTTGTATTTCTGCAGTGTCAGTTGTTACTTCTCCTTTTGCATTTCTAATTCTGTTGATTTGAGTCTTCTCCCTTTCTTTCTTGATGAGTCTGGCTAGTGGTTTATCAATTTTGTTTATCTTCTCAAACAACCAGCTTTTAGTTTTATTGATCTTTGCTATCGTTTCCTTCATTTCTTTTTCATTTATTTCTGATCTGATCTTTATGATTTCTTTCCTTCTGCTAACCTTGGGGTTTTTTTGTTCTTCTTTCTCTAATTGCTTTAGGTGTAATGTTAGGTTGTTTATTTGAGATGTTTCCTGTTTCTTAAGGTAGGATTGTATTGCTATAAACTGCCCGCTTAGATCTGTTTTTGCTGCATGCCGTAGGTTTTGGGCTGTTGTGCTTTCATTGTCATTTGCTTTTAGGTAATTTTTGATTTCCTCTTTGATTTCTTCAGTGATCTGTTGGTTATTAAGTAGTGTATTGTTTAGCCTCTGTGTGTCTGTATTTTTTACAGATTTTTTCCGGTAGTTGATATCTAGTCTCATAGCGTTGTGGTCAGAAAAGATGCTTGATACAATTTCAGTTTTCTTAAATTTACCAAGGCTTGATTTGTGACCCACGATGTGATCTATCCTGGAGAATGTTCCATGAGTACTTGAGAAGAATGTGTATTCTGTTGTTTTTGGATGGAATGTCCTATAAATTATCAATTAAGTCCATATTGTTTAATGTATCATTTGGAGCTTGTGTTTCCTTATTTATTTTCATTTTGGATGATCTGTCCATTGGTGAAAGTGGGGTGTTAAAGTCCCCTACTATGATTGTGTTACTGTCAATTTCCCCTTTTATGGCTGTTAGTATTTGCCTTATGTATTGAGGTGCTCCTGTGTTGGGTGCATAAATATTTACAATTGTTATATCTTCTTCTTGGGTTGATCCCTTGATCATTATGTAGTGTCCTTCTTTGTCTCTTGTAACGGTCTTTATTTTAAAGTCTATTTTGTCTGATATGAGAATTGCTACTCCAGCTTTCTTTTGGTTTCCATTTGCATGGAATATCTTTTTCCATCCCCTCACTTTCATTCTGTATGTGTCCCTAGGTCTGAAGTGGGTCTCTTGTAGACAGTATATGTATGGGTCTTGTTTTTGTTTCCATTCAGCCAGTCTGTGTCTTTTGGTTGGAGCATTTAATCCATTTACATTTAAGGAAATTATCGATATGTATGTTCCTATTACCATTTTCTCAATTTTGGGGGGTTTGTTATTGTAGGTCTTTTCCTTCCCTTGTGCTTCCTGCCTAGAGAAGTTCCTTTAGCATTTGTTGTAAAGCTGGTTTGGTGGCGCTGAATTCTCTTAGCTTTTCCTTGTCTGTAAAGCTTTTAATTTCTCCATCAAATTTGAGTGAGATCCTTGCTGGGTAGAGTAATCTTGGCTGTAGCTTTTTCTCCTTCATCACTTTAAATATGTCCTGCCACTCCCTTCTGGCTTGCAGAGTTTCTGCTGAAAGATCAGCTGTTATCCTTATGGGGATTCCCTTGTGTGTTATTTGTTGTTTTTCCCTTGCTGCTTTTAATATTTGTTCTTTGTATTTAATTTTTGATAGTTTGATTAATATGTGTCTTGGCGTGTTTCTCCTCGGATTTATCCTGTATGGGACTCTCTGTGCTTCTTGGACTTGATTAACTATTTCCTTTCCCATATTAGGGAAGTTTTCGACTCTAATCTCTTCAAATATTTTCTCAGTCCCTTTCTTTTTCTCTTCTTCTTCTGGGACCCCTATAATTCGAATGTTGGTGTGTTTAATGTTGTTCCAGAGGTCTCTGAGACTTTCTTCAATTCTTTTCATTCTTTTTTCTTTATTCTGCTCTGCAGTAGTTATTTCTACTATTTTATCTTCCAGGTCAGTTATCTGTTCTTGTGCCTCAGTTTTTCTGGTATAGATCCCTTCTAGAGAATTTTTAATTTCATTTATTGTGTTGTTCATCACTGTTTGTTTGCTCTTTAGTTCTAGTCCTTCTTAAATGTTTCTTGTATTTTCTCCATTCTATTTCCAAGATTTTGGATCATCTTTACTATCATTATTCTGAATTCTTTTTCAGGTAGACTGCCTATTTCCTCTTCATTTGTTAGGTCTGGTGGGTGTTTGCCTTGCTTCTTCATCTGCCGTGTGTTTCTCTGTCTTCTCATTTTGCTTATCTTACTGTATTTGGGGTCTCCTTTTCGCAGGCTGCAGGTTCGTAGTTCCCATTGTTTTTGGTGTCAGTCCCCAGTGGCTAAGGTTGGTTCAGTGGGTGATGTAGGCTTCCTGGTGGAGGGGACTAGTGCCTGTGTTCTGGTGGATGAGGCTGGATCTTGTCTTTCTGGTAGGGAGGTCCACGTTTGGTGGTGTTTTTTGGGGTGTCTGTGGCCATATTGTGATTTTAGGCAGCCTCTCTGCTAATGGATGGGGTTTTGTTCCTGTCTTGCTAGTTGTTTGGCATCAGGTGTCCAGCACTGTAGCTTGCTGGTTGTTGAGTGAAGCTGGGTCTTGGCATTGAGATCGAGATCTCTGGGAGATTTTCGCCACTTGATCTTACGTGGAGCTGGGAGGTCGCTTGTGGACCAGTGAACTTGGCTCTCCCACCTGAGAGTCACGGCCCTGATGCCTGGCTGGAGCACCAAGAGCCTTTCATCCACACGGCTCAGAGTAAAAGGGAGAAACAATAGAAAGAAGATAAAGTAAAGTAAAATAATATAAAACAAAGTTATTAAAATAAAAAAGTTATTAAGAAAAATGTTTTTAAAAGTTAAAAAAAACAAACGGAGAGACAGAACCCTAGGACAAATGGTAAAAGCAAAGTTGTATAGACAGTATCACACACAGAAGCATACACATACACACTGACAATAAGAGAAAAAGGGAAAAAAAAAATATATATCTCATTGCTCCCAAAGTCCACCTCCTCAATTTGGGATGATTCGTTGTCAATTATTCAGATATTCCAGAGATGCAGGGTACATCAAGTTGATTGTGGAGCTTTAATCCGCTACTTCTGAGGCTGCTGGGAGAGATTCCCTTTGTCTTCTTTGTTCGCACAGCTCCCGGGGCTCAGCTTTGGATTTGGCCCCGCCTCTGAGTGTAGGTCGCAGGAGGGCATCTGTTCTTCGTTCAGACAGGACGGGGTTAAAGCAGCAGCTGATTCGGGGGTTCTGGCTCACTCAGGCCGGGGGGAGGGAGGGTTACGGATGCGGGGCGAACCTGCGGCGGCAGAGGCCGGCGTGACATTGCACCAGCCTGAGGCGCACTGTGCGTTCTCCCGGGGGAGTTGTCCCTGTATCATGGGACCCTAGCAGTGGCGGGCTGCACAGGCTCCCGGGAGGCGGTGTGGATAGTGAGCTGTGTTTGCACACAGGCTTTTTGGTGGCAGCAGCAGCAGCCTTAGGGTCTCATGCCCGTCTCTGGGGTCCGCACTGATAGCCGCAGCTCGCGCCCGTCTCTGGAGCTCCTTTAAGCAGCGCTCTGAATCCCCTCTCCCCGCCACCAGGAAACAAAGAGGCAAGAAAAAGTCTCTCGCCTCTTCGGCAGCTCCAGACTTTTTCCCGGACTCCCTCGCGGCCAGCTGTGGCGCACTAGCCCCTTCAGGCTGTGTTCACGCCACCAGCCCCAGTCCTCTCCCTGCGATCCGACCTCTGAAGCCCCTCGGCTCCCAGCCCCACCCGCCCCGGCGGATGAGCACACAAGCCTCTCGGGCTGGTGAGTGCCGGTCGGCACCGATCCTCTGTGCGGGAATCTCTCCGCTTTGCCCTCCGCGCCCCCGTGGCTGCGCTCTCCTCCGTGGCCCTGAGGCTCCCCCCTCCGCCCCCGGCAGTCTCCGCCCGCGAAGGGCCTTCCAAGTGTGTGGGCCTCCTTCACAAATCCCTCCCACTGGTGCAGGTCCCGTCCCTATTCTTTTGTCTCTGTTTTTCCTTTTTTCGTTCGCCCTACCCAGTACGTGGGGAGTTTCTTGCCTTTTGGGAGGTCTGAGGTCTTCTGCCAGCGTTCAGTAGGTGTTCTGTAGCAGTTGTTCCACATGTAGATGTATTTCTGATGTATTTGTGGGGAGGAAGGTGATCTCCAAGTCTTATGCTTCCACCATCGTAAGCTCCTCTCTGGCAATTTTTGCTTCATGTATTTTGAAACTCTGCTACTAGGTATATACACTTTTTTGATTATTTGTTTTCCTGATGAAATGGCCATATTACATTATGAAATGACTCTTTATGTCTGGTATGTCTTTATTCTTGAAGTATACTTTATGTGATATGAGTGTACCTACTCCACCCATACGCTTGTCAGCTGAAAAAAATGAACAACACGAGAGTTGTGAGTCAAGTTTTATTTGGGGCAAAATGAGGACTATAGCCCGGGAGACAGCATGTAAGATAGCTCTGAGAAATTGCTCCAGAGAGGTAGTGGGGGAAGGTCTGTATATATGTGATTGTGGTGAAGGGGGGAGTACATGCAATCAAGCACATATTTTTGCAGGAGGTTCCTGCTCATCTCATCTAGGTTACTGCTAGTCACAAGTAGCAGTTGTCACCATGAAGGATTTTAGTGCTTCTGTAGATGTGAGGAGATACAAGAATTGGGCTCATAAAATCAGCTCCTGAAAATATCTGTCTGAAGACCTGTTCTGCCAGTTTCTCCCCAAGCACAGAGTGCCTCATTTCTGTTCTCCACCCTGAACTCCTTTCAGGGGTGTTGAAAATCAGCAGCTGCAGTAGCGTATGATTTAATCCTTGTAGAGGTAGATGGCAAGTACCAATTTGTAGTTGACATGCTTATGGATTGCACATATATATATTTAAAAGTGGTGTAGACGTCATGTAGTTGGGTTTTGGTTTTCAATTAATTCCAATAACCTCTGCCTTTTAATGAAAACATTTAGTTCATTAACATTTAATTAATTATTGATACAGTTGATTTACTTCTGGCATCTTATTATTTGTCCCCTCTGCAGTTTTTTCCTTTGTTCCTTCTACCTTGCCTTCTTGTGGATTATTTGAGTATTTTAAATAAATCCTTTTAAATTTATCCATTGACTTTTAGCTATGTCTCTCTGCAGTTTTAGGAGTGGATTTAGGAATTATAAGACACATTTTAACTTTTCATAGTCTACTTAGAGTTATTATGGTACCCCTTATGTAAAATGTAGAAAATTCACAGCTGTACAGTTCCATTTACTTTCCTATTGTGTATATTTATCATATGTATTACATCTTCATTTGTTATAAACCTCAGAACACAGTGGCATACATTTTATTATAAATTATAATGCAACTTTTAAAGCAACTAAGAGAACATAATCTGTTTTAATTAAAACATATTTACTCTCTCTGATGTTTTTCTTTCCTTCCTGAAAATTCAGGTTTCCATCTGGTATAATTTCCCTCAGCCTTTTAGCATTTTTTAGAGTGCAGGTCTTCTAGAAACACATTCTTATTGGTTTCCATAATCTGAAAGTAGCTTAATTTTGCTTTCATTTTTGAAGAATATTTTCTCTGGATATAGAATTTTGGGTTAGTAGCTATTTTTTTTCTTTCAGTATTTTGAGGGTGTTCTACTATCTTTGAACTCTGTTATTACAGATAAAAGTCACTGATAATTCAAACTGCTGTACAGTTGTATGTTAAATGTCATTTTTCTCTCACTACTTTTGAGATTTTATGTGTTTCTCATTGAAGTATAGTTGACTTACAGTATTGTTAGTTTCAGGTATATAACAGAGTGATTCAATTATATATAAATATATTTTTAGGTTATTTTCCATTATGGGTTATTACAAGATATTGAATATAGTTTCCTGTGCTATACAGTAAATCCATGTTGCTTGTCAATTTTATGTATAGTAGTTTGTTAATCACATACTTCTAACTTATCCCTCCCCCACCTACTTTCCCCTTTGGTGCTCATAGTTTATTTTCTATGTCTGTGAGTCTGTTTCTGTTTTGTATATGGATTCATTTTTTGGATTCCACATACAAGTAAAATCATATAATATTTATCTTTCTCTGTCATACTTCGTTTGGTATGATATTCTCTGGGTTCAGCCATGTTGCTGAAAATGGCGCTAGTTCATTCTTTTTTTGGCTGAGTAATATTCCACTGTGTGTGTATATCAAATTTTCATAAGCCAATCATTGGTTGATACCTTTCCCATTGTAAATACTGCTGCTATGAGCATAGGGGTGCATGTATCTTTTCAAATTAGAGTTTTTGTCCTTTCCGGATATATATCCAGGAGTGGGATTGCTGAATCATATGGTAGCTCCATTTTTAATTTTTTAAGGAACCTCCATACTGTTCTCATAGTGGCTGCACCAATTACATTTCCACCAACAGCACAGGAAGGTTCACTTTTCTCCACGCTCTCTCCAGGTATTTCTTATTTGTAAATTTTTTAATGATAGCCATTCTGACTGGTATGAAGTGATACCTCATTGTAGTTTTGATTTGGATTTCTCTAATAATTAGTGATGTTGAGCATCTTTTCACATGCCTGTTGGCTATCTCTGTGTCTTCTTTGGAGAAATGTCTATTTAGGTCTTCTGCCCATATTTTATTGGGTTGTTTACTTTTTCAATATTGAGTTGTTTATTTGTTTATTTTGGATATTAACCCCTTGTCAGTCACATCATTTGCAAACAGTTTCTCCCATTCCGTAGGTTGCCTTTTTGTTTAGTTGATGGTTTCCTTTGCTGTGCAAAAGCTTATAAATTTGATTAGGTCCTATTTGTTTGTTTTTACTTTTATTTCTTTTGCTTTGGGAGACTGACCTAAGAAAATATTAGTACAATTTATATCTGAGAATATTTTTCTCTGTGTTCTCTTTTAGGAGTTTTATGGTGTCATGTCTTACATTTAGGTCTTTAAACCATTTGGAATTTATTTTTGTATGTGGTGTGAGAAAATATTCTAATTTCATTGATATACGGGTAGCTCTCCAACTTTCCCAGCAACACTTTTTGAAGAGACTGTCTTTTCTCCATTGTGTATTCTTGCCTCCTTTTTTCGTAGATTAATTGACCATAGGTGTATGGGTTTATTTTGGGGATCTCTATCCTGTTGCATTGATCTATATATATGTTTTTGTGCCAATACCATGCTGTTTTGATTACTGTAGCTTTGTTGTGTTGACTGAAGTCTGGAAGGGTTATGGCTCCAGTTTCGTTGTTTTTCCTCAGGATTACTTTGGCAATTCTGGGTCTTTTATGGCTCCATGTAAATTTTAGGATTATTTCTTCTAGTTCTGTGAAAAATGTCATATGTATTTTTATAGGGATCATGTGAAGTCTGTAGATTGCTTTGGGTAGTATGGCCATTTTAACAATATTAATGCTTCCAATCCAAGAGCATGGGATATCTTTCCTTTTCTTTGAATCATCTTCAGTTTCCTTTATCAATGTTTTATAGTTTTTGCTCTTTCAACTCCGTGGTTAAGTTTAATCCTAATAATTTTCCTTTTTTGATGCAATTTTAAACGGGATTTTAAAAAAACTTTCTGACGTTTCATTGTTGGTGTAAAGAAATGCAACAAATTTCTGTTTATTGGGACTTACCTGGTGGTGCAGTGGTTAAGAATCTGCCTGCCAATGCAGGGGACATGGGTTCAAGCCCCTGGTCTGGGAAGATCCCACATGCCGCGGAGCAACTAAACCCATGTGCCACAACTTGAGCCTGCACTCTAGACCCCATGAGCCACAAGTGCTGAAGCTTGCATGCCTAGAGCCCATGCTCCTCAACAAAGAGAAGCCACCACAATGAGAAGCCCGCACACCACAACGAAGAGCAGCCCCTGCTTGCTGCAGCTAGAGAAAGCCCACGCACAGCAGCGAACACCCAACACAGCCAAAAATAAATAACTAAATAAATTTCTTAAAAAAAGTTTTCTGTTTATTAATGTTGTATCCTGATACCTTGCTGAATTCATTTATTAGTCCTAATAGTTTTTCTGTGCAGACTTTAGAGTTCTCTGTATAAAGTATCATGTCATCTGCAAATAGTGACAGCTTTATCTCTTCCCCTCCAATTTGTATACCTTTTATTTCGTTTTATTGTCTGATTTCTGTGGCTAGGATTTCCAATACTATTTTGAGTAGAAGAGGTGAGAGTGGGCATCTTTGTCTTGTTTCTGAATTTAGCAAGAAGACTTTCAGCTTTTTACTGTTGAGTATTATTTTGGCTGTGGGTTTGTCATAAATGACTTTTAATTATGTTAGAATACGTTCCCTCTCTACTCATTTTGGTTAGGGTTTTTATCATGAATGGATGATGAATTTTGTATTGAAATGATAATGTGATTTTTATCCTTCCTTTTATTTATTTACTTATTTTTATAAATTTATTTATTTATTTATTTTTGGCTGCATTGGATCTTTGTTGCTGCCTGTGGGCTTTCTCAAGCTGTGGCGAGCAGGGGCTACTCTTTGTTGCAGTGCACGGGCTTCTCATTGTGGTGGTTTCTCTTGTGGAGCACAGGCTCTAGGCACACGGGCTTCAGTAGTTGTGGCACACGGGCTCAGTAGTTGTGGCTCGCAGGTTTATTTGCTCCACGGCATGTGGGATCTTCCTGGATCAGGGCTTGACCCATGTCCCCCGCACTGGCAGGAGGATTCTTAACCACTGTGCCACCAGGGAAGTCCATCCTTCCTTTTATTAATTTGCTGTATCACATTGATCGATATGTGTATATTAAACTATCTTTGTGACCCTGGAATGAGTCCACCTTGATTATGGTGTATGATCCTTGTTATGGATTTGGTTTGCTAATACTTTGTTAAGGATTTTTACATTTATATTCATCAA
Source organism: Lipotes vexillifer (assembly GCF_000442215.2). Classification (NCBI taxonomy): domain Eukaryota; kingdom Metazoa; phylum Chordata; class Mammalia; order Artiodactyla; family Lipotidae; genus Lipotes; species Lipotes vexillifer. Next base: position 585,683 of record NW_006791108.1, on the reverse strand, counting down.
AGATATTGGCCTGTAATATTTTTGTAGTGTCTTTCTTTGGTTTTTATATTGGGGTGATGATGGCCTCATAGAATAAATTTGGAAGTGTTCCCTTCTCTTCAACTCCTTGTAGTACCTTGAGAAGAATGGGTGTAAGTTCTTCTTTGTATGTTTGGTAGAATTCACCAGTGAAGCCATCCAGTCCTGAACTTTTGTTTTTAGGGAGTTTTTTTGTATTATTGTTATTATTACAGGCTCAGATTCAGTTTCCCTTCTAGTGATCAGTCTCTTCAAATTATCTCTTTCCTCTCGACTTAGTTTTGGCAGGTTGTATGTTTCTAGAAATTTGTCCATTTCTTCTTGTGTTGTCCAGCTTTTTGGTATACAACTGTTTGTAGTATTCTCTTATGATATTTTGTATTTCTGTGGTATCAGTTGTTATTTCTTTTATTTCTTATTTTGTTTATTTGGGTTCTCTCTTTTCTTCTTGGTATGCTTGGCTAGAGGTTTGTCGATTTTCTTAATCTTTTCAGAAAAACAGCTCTGCTTTCATTGATCTTTTATATTTTTTAATCTCTTTTATTTATTTCCTTTCTGATCTTTATTATTTCCTTCCTTCTGCTGACCTTGAGTTTTGTTTGTTCTTTTTTTCTAATTCTTTTAGGTGGTGAGTTAGGTTATTTTATTTATTTTTTTTGTGGTACGTTGACCTCTCACTGTTGTGGCCTCTCCCGTTGTGGAGCACAGGCTCCAGATGCACAGGCTCAGCGTCCATGGCTCACGGGCCCAGCCGCTCCGTGGCATGTGGGATCCTCCCAGACCGGGGCATGAACCCGTGTCCCCTGCATCAGCAGGCGGACTCTGAACCACTGCACCACCAGGGAGGCCCAGTTAGGTTCTTTATTTGAGAATTTTCTTGTTTCTTGAGGAACATCTGTATTGCTATGAATTTCCCTTTTAGAACTGCTTTTCCTGCATCCCATAGATTTTTGTAAGGTTGTGTTTTCATTTTTGTTTGTCTTGATATATTTTATGATTTCTTCTTTGGTTTTATCACTGACCAATTGGTGTTTTTAGTAGCGTGTTAAGTCTCAGTGTGATCGTTCTTTTCTCACTTTTCTTTATGTAGTTGATTTCTAATTTTATACTGTTGTGGTCAGAAAAGATGTTTGAGGTAATTTCTGTCCCCTTAAAGTTGTTGAGGCTTATTTTGTGACCTAGTATGTGGTCTATCCTAGAGAAGGTTCCATGCGAGTTTGAAAAGAATGTGTATTCTGTTGGGTTGTTTTTTTTTTTTTGAGGTAGTGTCCTGTAGTTATGTAAGTCCAGCTTGTCTATTGTGTCATTTAAGATCTTTGTTGCCTTACTGATTTTCAGTCTGGATGATCTGTACAATGAAGTAAGTGGAATGTTAAAGTCTCCTATTATAATATTATTGTATTATTGTCAGTTTATCCCTTTATGTTTGCTAGTTTTTGTTTTACATATTTAGATACTCCTGTATTGGGTGTGTATATGTTAATGAGTGTAATATCCTCTTTTTGTATTGATCTCTTTATTATTATAAAATGTCCTTCTTTGTCTTTCTTTATAGTCTTTGTCTTAAGTCTATTTTGTCTGAGATGAGTATTGCTACCCTTGCTTTCTTGTCATTTCCACTAGCATGAAATATTTTTTTTCATCTTCTGATGTTAAGTCTGTGTGTGCCTTTCACCTTGAAGTGAGTCTCTTGTAGGCAGCATATTGTAGGTTCTTGTTTTATTAACCAGTCTGCCACTGTATGTCTTTTGATCTGAGCATTTAGTCCATTGACATTTAAAGTAATTATCGATGGTATGCACTTATTGCCATTTTTTGGGGGGGTGGGGTAGGAGTTTATTTATTTATTTACTTTTGCTGTGTTGGGTCTTCGTTTCTGTGCGAGGGCTTTCTCTAGTTGTGGCGAGCGGGGGCCACTCTTTATCGCGGTGTGCGGGCCTCTCACTGTCGTGGCCTCTCTTGTTGCGGAGCACAGGCTCCAGACGCGCAGGCTCAGTAGTTGTGGCTCACGGGCCTAGTTGCTCCAAGACGTGGGATCTTCCCAGACCAGGGCTCGAACCTGTGTCCCCTGCATTAGCAGGCAGATTCTCAACCACTGCGCCACCAGGGAAGCCCCCTTACTGCCATTTTAAACCCTGTTTTCCAGTTGTTTTGTAGTTCTATCTTCACTTTTTGTTTTTGCTCTTGTGGTTTGATGATTTTCTTTTGTGGTATGCTTGAGTTCCTTTCTGTTGGTTCTTTTGAGTCTATTGTGTATTTTCGATTTGTTATTAACATGGAGTTCAAGTGTGTTGACCTTCAGCTATACCTACTGCATTAAACTGGTAGTCATACAGGTTCAAACACATTCTAAAAGATCTATGCTTCTATACTCTCCCATATTTTATGACTGTGATGTCCTAGTTTACATCTCATGCTTATCCTTTTGCTGTTAACTGTAGTTATAACTGCTTTTACAAAATATTTTTGGATTGTTTTGAAATCTATATACTGGCTTATTTAAGTAATCTTCAATCCTTTTATATATTTGTGTTTCCTGTTGTGATTTCCCCTTTCCAGTAGATTCTTCCTTGCTTTTCTGTTGAGAGAAGACCCTTCATTATTTCTTTTGGGGTAGGTTTGGTATTGCTGAATTCTTTTAGTTTTTGCCTGTCTGAGAAATTATTAAAAAACATTTTATTGAAGTACAGTTGATTTACAATGTTTCGTTAATTTCTGCTGTACAGCAGTGACTCAGTTATACATACATATATATTATACATATGTAAATACATATGTAGGTATAAATATAATGTATATTTTCTTTTCCATATTCTTTGCCACTGTGGTTTATCACCGGATATTTAATATAGTTCCCTGTGCTATATAGTAGGACCTTGTTGTTTATCCATCCTATGTATAATAGTTAGCATCCGCTAATCCCAGACTCCCAGTCCTTCCCGTCTACACTCCCTCCCCCTTGGCAACCACAAGTCTGTTCTCTATATCTGTGAGTCTGTTTCTGTTTCATAGATATGTTCATTTATGTCATATTTTAGATTCCACATATAAGTGATATCATATGGTATTTGTCTTTCTCTTTTTGACTTATTGTACTTGGCTTAGTACGATAATCTCTAGGTCTATTCATTGTTGCTGCAAATGGCATGCTTTCATTCTTTTTAATGGCTGAGTAACAGTCCGTGAGAAATTCTTTATGTCTTCTTCTATTCTAAATGATAATCTTGCTGGGTAGAGTATCCTTGGTTGCGAGTTTTTCCCTTTCAGGATTTTGAATACATAATGCCACTCCTTGCTGGCCTGCAAAGTTTCTGAAGAGAAATCAGCTGATAGTCTAGTGGGGGTTCCTTTGTAACTGACTCTTTGTTTCTCGCTGCCTCTAGAATCTTCTCTTTATCTCTCAGTTTTGCCATTTTAATCATGATATGACTTGGTGTGTGCCTGCATAGGTTGATCTTGTTCGGGACACCCTGTTCTTCCTGTACCCGGCTATCTGTTTCCTTCTTTAGATTTGGGGAGTTTTCAGCCATAATTTTCTCAAATTCATTTTCGATCTCCTTTTTTCTCTCTTCTCTTTCTGGAACCCCTATTATGTATGTAGGTTGGCATGTTTTATATTATCCCATAGAGGTTTTTTTTTTGGTTGCACCACACAGCATGCAGGACCTTAGTTCCCTGACCAGGAATCAAACCCATGCCCCCTGCAGTGGAAGCGTGAAGTCTTAACCACTGGACTACTAGGGAAGTCACCTGTCCCATAGATCTTGTATGTTGCTTTCATTTTTTTCATTTGTCTTTCTATCTGCTGTTCTGATTGGGTGGTTTCCATTTTTCTTTCTTTCAGATCACTTATTCATTCTTCTTTGTCATTTAGTCTGCTATTCATTCCAGAAAACAGAAGTCCAGGACCGGATGGCTTCATAGGGTAATTCTGTGAAATGTATAAGGAAGAATACCTATCCTTCTTAAACTCTTCCAAAAAGTTGAAGTGTATGGAGCACTCCCAGATTCATTCTACAGGTAGGTGCATCATCACCCTGATACCAAATCCAGACAAAAAACACTAAAGAAAAAAAAAAAAAGTTGCATGCCAGTATCTCTGATGACTATAGATGCAAAGACGCTCAAAAATGTTAGCAAACTGAGTTCAACAATATATAAGAAGGATCATATACCATGATCAGGTGGGACTCATTCTAGGGATGCAAGAATGGATCAGAATCCACCGTTCAATCAATTTGATATGCCATAATGACAAAAGTAAGGATAATAATTGCATGATCATCTCAAGAGATGCAGAAGCATTTGACAAAATTCAACAACCATTCATAATAAAAACTCTCATCAAATTTGGTAGAGGGAACATATCTCGACATAATAAAGGTCATGTATGACAAACCCACAGCTAACATCTTATTCAGTGGTAAAAAGCTGAAAGCCTTTTCTGTAAAATCAAGAACAAGTCAAGGATGCCCCCTCTCACAACTTCTGTTTACATTGCATTGGCAGTCCTATAGCAGTAAGACAAGGAAAAGAAATAGAAATTATCCAAATTGGAAAGGAAGAACTAAAACTGTCATTATTTGCAGGTGGCATGATTGTATATGTAGAAAACCATAAAGTCTCCACTAGAGAGCTCTTAGGACTAATAAATGAATTGAGTAAAGTTGCAGGACACAAAATTAATATAGAGAAATCTGTTGCTTTTCAATATACTAATAGTAAAGTATCAGTAAGAGAAAATAAGAAAACAGTCCCATTTAGAGATTGGAGTTAGCAGATGTAGGCTTTATATGGAATGAATAAGCAGCAAGGTCCTATTGTATGGCACCGAGAACTGTGTTCAGTATCCTATGATAAACCGTACTGGAAAAGAATGTATATGTCTGTATAACTGAATCACTTTGGTGTACAGCAGTAATTAACACAACGTTGTACATCAACTATACTTCAATTAAAAATAAAAATAAATTAAAAAAGAAAATCCCATTTAAAATCATATCAAAAGGAGTAAAATATTTGCAATAAATTTAACCATGGAAGTCAAAGACCCGTACTCTGAAAACTATAAAACTCTGTTGATGGAAATTGAAGATGATAAAAAGAAATGGAAAGATACTTGTGTTCCTGGACTGGAAAAATTAGTATTGTTAAAATGTTCATACTGCCCAAAGCAATCTACAGATTTAATGTAATCCCTATCAAAACATCCGTGGCATTTTTCACAGAACTAGAACAGATAATTCTAACATTTATGTGGAACCACAGAAGACCTCGAATTGCAAAAGCATTCCTGAGGAAAAAGAACAAATCTTGAGGCATAACCCTTCCAGACTTCGGTCTAAATAGAAATCTCCAGTAATCAAAACAGCATGGTACTCACACAAAAACAGACACACAGATCAATGGAACAGAATAGGGAGCCCAGAAATAAACCCACACACTTACGGTCAATCACTCTGTGACAAAGGGGGCAAGAATATATCAATACAATGGAAGAAAGGCAGTCTTTTCACTAAGTGGAGCTGGGAAAAGTGGACAGCCAAATGTAAAAGAATGAAATTAGAACATTTTCTCATACCATATATAAAAATAAGCTCAAAATGGATTAAAGACCTAAATGTAAGACCTGAAATCATAAAACGCTTAGAAAAGAATATAGACAGAACACTCTTTGACATAAATTGTAGCAATGTATTGGGTTGACCAAAAGTTCCTTCGGTTTTTAAATAAAAATAAAGGACACATTTTTCATTTTCACCAAGAACTTTATTGAACAACATATTTACCATTTTGTTCCACTACCTTTTGCCATTTTTCAGGCAACTTCATAATTCCATCTTCCCAAAACTTTTTGAGCAAAGAACTGTTCCAGGTACCTTTTACAGTCTTCCAGGGAATTAAAATTTTTTTCCATTAAGAGAATTTTGTAAAGACTGAAATAAATGTAAACCCGAAGGTGCAATGTCTGGTGTTCTGATGTTCTGATGAATCAAAACTTCCCAGCCAAGCTGTAACAGTTTTTGCCAAAGAAACTTGCAGTCAAAGAAACTTGCAGTCTTGCGTTGTCCTGATGGAAGATTATGCGTTTTCTGTTGACTAATTCCGGACGCTTTTTGTCAAGTGCTGCTTTCAGTTGGTATAATTGGGAGCAATACTTGTTGGAATTAATCGTTAGGTTTTCTGGAAGGTGCTCATAATAGAGGACTCCCTTCCAATCCCACCATATACACATCACATTTTTTGGATGAAGACCAGCTTTTGGTGTGGTTGGTGGTGGTTCATTTCACTTGTCCCACTATCTCTTCTGGTCCACATTATTGTACAATATCCACTTTTCATTGCCTGTCACAATTTGTTTTAAAAACGGAAGATTCTTGTTACATTTAATTGCATGTGGAGATACGGTCAAGAAGGTTTTTTTCCCTTAACTTATGTGGAACCCAAACATCAAAGTGATTCACATAACCAGGCTGGTACAAATGATTTTCAGTGCTTGATTTGGATATTTTGAGTATGTCAGCTATCTCCCATGTGGTATAATGTTGATTGTTCTCAGTTAATGTCTCGATATGATCACTGTCAACTTCAACTGGTCTACTTGACCGTGGAACATTGTCCAGCGAGAAATTTCGTTCAGCACGAAACTTTGCAAACCACTTTTGACACATTCGATCAGTCACAGCACCTTCTCCATACTCTGCACAAATCTTTTTTTGTGTTTCAGTTGTGTTTTTACCTTTCTTGAAATAATGAAGCATAATATGCCAAAAATGTTGCTTTCTTTCTTCCATCTTCAGTATTAAAATGGCTACACAAAAATTCACCAATTTTGATAAATTTTTTTAAAATGCATGCTGATATGACAGCTGTCACAATACAGTCTAAGAAAATTGTTTTGAATGAAGTTTAAGACAACTAAGTACTGCTAGAGCTATCTTACAGAAGAAAACGAACGAACCTTTTGGCCAACCCAATATGTTTTTATGGCTCTGTCTTCTGAGACAAAGTAAACAAAGGCAATAATAAACATATGGGACCTAATTAAAGTTAAAAGCTCTTTCACAGCAAAGGAAATCATCAACAAAACGAAAAGGCAGCCTACTGACTTGGAGAAAATATTTGCAAATGATCTGACTGATAAAGGATTAATATGTAAAATATATAAACAGTGAATGCAAATCAATATCAAGAAAACAAACAACCCAATTTTAAAATGGGCAGAAGACCCAAATAGACATTTTTCAAAAAAAGATATACAGATGGTTAATAGGCACATGAAAAGATGCTCAGCATCACTAATTATCAGAGAAATGCAAGTCAATATCACAGTGAGATATCACCTCACACCTGTCAGAATGGCTGTCATCAAAAAGTCTACAAATAACAAATGTTGGCAAGGATATGGAGAAAAGGGAACCGTAGTACACTGTTGGTCGGGATGTAAATTATTGCGCCCCCTTTGCAAAATACTGCAGAGTTTCCTCAAAAAAATAAAAGTAGAACTACCATATATGATCTAGCAATTCCATTTCAGGGTATATATTCGAGAAAATGAAAACACTAATTTGAAAATATTCATACACCTGAATGTTTATAATAGTATTATTTACAATAGCCAATATATGGAATCAAGCAAAGTGTCCATCAACAGTTGAATGGGTAAATATGTTGTTGTATGTGTGTATATATATACACACATATATATATATATATGTATGTGTATATATATATACACAATGAAATACTAAGCTACGAAAAATGAAGGAAATTCTACCATTTGCAACAATGTGTATGGACCTATATGATATTATACTTAGTGAAATAAGTCAGACAGAGAAAGTCAAATACTCTATATGCAGATCTAAAAAGTAAAACAAATGACTATACATAACAAAACAGAAACAGACTCACAGATATAGAGAACAAACTATTTGTTACCAGTGGGGAGAGGAAAGAGGGTAGGGGATTAAGAGGTACAAACTGCTATGTATCAAATAAATAAGCAACAAGGATATATTCTACAGCACAGAGAAATAATAGCCATTATTTTGTAATAACTTGAAATGGGGTGTGATCAATTAAAATATTGAATCACCACGCAGTACACCTGAAACTAATATAATACTGTAAATCAAGTCTACCTCAGTAAAAAGAGAATAGCTTAAAAAAGAAAAAAAGCCCATGATCTTAATTGTTTGCTACTCATATTCAACATGTGTTCTGCTATGTTTCTCTGATCTTTCTCCAATGAATCATCTGTGTTTGGTTCATTATGTAGCCCTCCTAAGGGTGAAATTTTGTCCTTTCCTGTTTTATCTTCTGTTTAGGGCAGATAACAGTGTCTTGCACGTAATAGATGGTCAATAAATGTGTGCTGAGTTGAGTTGCTTTTGTTCCATCGTGGCAGATTTTCAGGTCTGCTGTCGTAATCTCTCACTGCACTTTTAGTTTCCCTTCATAATGTATTTCCACCATGATTTACTGATTTACAAGACTGCTAATCTCTCCAACTATATCACATGTATTTTTAAAACTACTTTATCCCCAGTACTTAACCTAATACGTGGTATACAGGGTACAATCAGTAAATATATGGTCAGTGAATAGTTGGGAAGGACATGTTTTAGCCTTGAATAATGCAAAAAAATATATCCTAATACATGTGAACTTACGCTTGGTGTTTTGAATGGGAAGGCTATTTATTTATTTATTCAGATTAGATTTTAAACCCTGTCCACTAGCCTAAATATTTTACCTAGTAGTGAGCCTTTTCAGAAAGATTTTATTAGAAGTGATTAAACTGCTGAAAGGTTCAGTTCTTAGAGGGATCCTTCATTTTCATAAAACATTGATTTACATGGGACATATTTTTAGATATCAGTTAACATATTTAATATGTTGCATTGTTTATTTGTTCATTTATTCACTCATTCAAAAATACTTTTGAGTTTTGTTATATGCCAGGCCTATGCTAGACTCTGGGGATACAAATATGAAAAAAAAAAGGCAAATTCCCAAGCTAATAACTATCCCTGCTAACTCATTATATTTCTGACCATTTCTCTCATTTTGTCTTTTGTCTTGGGCTCAGTATCCTTTGTCGAGGTTATTATTATCTAGCCTATAAAAATCAAATCTAAAAAAAAAGTGTTATCCTGTTCTTTTAAGGTGTTGATCAAAGTCATACCAAGTCACAATTCTCTACCTTTAAGCATTGTTCTCACTGAATTCTGGCGAATTCAGTTGCAGTATCCAGCTGGTGGTCATTGGCACGTATCACTCAGCGTCAAGAAATGTACTAGAACTTTTGAGTTAATGCTCAGACTTCAGGACATTTGGTGAATCAGCCCTGCTGAGTGTTTAGATGACAAGTAGTTGTCTATTAATAGAGTGGACTCTAACAGGAAACAGTGCGCTAGCTGGCTGGTTGTTATGGACACACATTCCTTGAATGACAGTCTCTGCATGTAGCCTGTGGTGGAGTTTCACAGAAGGGAGAATGAAAGACCTTGTTAGTGAGCGCTTGCTATCTGTGACTGTGTTTGCTTGGCACAGATGTTTAGGACCATTTATTCCAAATAGGCAAACCTACATTTTTGCTAGCAAGTGTTGGTTTTTTTCTGTGAAAGGGTTGATGGGTCTCCACTTTTCGGGAGAATTGTTCCTAAGGGCGTGAACTCCTTGACATTCCTAGACTACTCTGACCATGGGCTGAGCCAGATATATATGCCTCAGGTGACATATCTGAGCCAGAATCTTTCAGGTAGAGAGACACAGAAGCTCCTGGTAAAAAAGTCTTTGGCATGAATGGGAAGTTCCCACCAAGCTGCATAAGATCCCTGGACATATTGGTAGGGAACTGACAGCGTGTGATGCAGAAGGTCTTTGATTATATGTATCCAGTAAAGGTATCCTGTCAGGAATATGTAAAGAGTTCCTACAAATCAATATGAAAAAAGGTAGTTGTATCAATAGACAGATGGACAGAAGCTTAAATAGGATATCCAAATAGCTAATGAACATGAGAAAAAGCCCTCAATCTCACTTATTATTAGGGGAATAGAAAATAAAATCACAGCAATATATCGTTCTGCACACACCAGAATGGATAAAATTTTAAAAGCTGATGATACCAAGTGTTGGTGAGAATTTGAAGCAACTGAATCTCTCATACACTCCTAATGGAAGTGTAAATTGTTACAACACCTTTGGAAAACCGTTTGGCAGTAGCTACCATAGCATGTTCTTACCCTATAACCCAGCAATTCTGTCTCCTAAGTGTTTACAGCAATTCTGCCTCCCAGATATATTATAGAAATGCTTATAGATGTGTATCAAAAACACGTACAAAATGTTCGTAGCAGCACTAGTTGTAATAGCCCCAAACTGAAAACAACCTAAATGTTCATCAGCAGTAGAATGGGTAACTTAATTATGAAGTTTTCATAAAATGGAATATGTTATAGCAATAAGATGGAATTAAGTATTGTTACATACAATATGAAAGAATCTCATAATAATTAAAGAAAAAAAAGACAGATGCAAAAGAGGTTCATAGTGTGATTCCATTTGTGTGAAGTTTTAAGCAGGCAGTACTAATCTATGGTAACAACAGGATAGCAAGTCAGGAAAAGAGACTCCAGAGTGGGCATGAGTGGGGCTGCTGGATTGTACCATTTATTCACATTGGTGCTGGATACATGTTGCATTTGTGAAAGTTTCTTGAGCTGTACACTTACGATGTCTTCATGTTTCTTTTGTATGGTGTGTTTTGAATTTAGAACATAAGATGTAAGATGAAAAAAATACATTTGAGGAACTTTCTGTTGACAGTGAAGTAGTGAGATTTAAAAACATTCTGGCTATGGGAAAGTATTTCACTCTTGCTCAGCAAGCTTGCGCGCCTTAATCCAGAAAAACTGAAGAAATTAACAATTTTATTTTGAAATTTTTGATTAAATTATTTAATAGTGTGATAATCAATTATCTTTTAATATTTGGACTTTCTTTTAATAACTGGTTTATTTTAAAATCTAATAACTCATGCACTTAATTGATCCAGCCAAAATAATGAATATGGCCTTCTGATCCAATTTCTCCCTCCCTCTCTCTCTCTCTCTCTCTCTCTCTCTCTCTCTCTCTCCCCCCCCCCCCCTCCTTTCTCTCCCCCTACCCTCTCTCCCCCCTTCCCTCTCTCCCTTCCTCCCTCCCCCTCTCCCTCTCCTTCTCTCTCTATTGCTGTCTCTCTCTCTCTCTGTCTTTCCTTATCTCTGACTTCCTTCCTTCCTCCCTCCCTCCCACCCTGCCTTCCTTCCTTCTTTCTTTCTTTTTTGTAAGTATATGCTTTGGGGGAACTTCTGATTTTTTAATTGAATAGGTAAGATTCTATTTTATTGACATATTTGGAATGGACCTATTGAAAGAGAAATTTTATGAAAACACATTGGTTAGAATGTGGTTCCAAGGAGGTCATGATAATATATTCCTAGATGGAACAATGATCTTGATGGCCTCTTGGCCGTAGGTGACATTTGCAGCTTCCAGTAACTCCCTTCAAGATACTGAATGTTGGCCTTGAGACAGACAAGAGGAAAGATATATATGCCTCAGGGTAAAGCCAAGGTGACCATATCACACTGAGGGCTGCAATGATATAAATCTTCTGCGAAGAAGAGTTCATTTCATAAAATTAACCATAAAAATTTGCCATAGGAATATTTCCTCACCTTACTGAGCATGTAGTTTTGAGTAACTTTCAAGAGACTAACATTATTAATATACACAGAGTTTATATAATGTGTACAATCTATAGAGATGCAGATTAAATTTACTTAGGAGCAGACACTTATCCAGTATGGGTACTTCACCATTTAGAACTGCACTGACTTTAAAATGAAATGTGCATTGTTACCCATTTGAGCTTCATAAGCCTCAGCATATTTTTGTATTGCTTGCTAAAACATAAGCTACTTTCTGTTCCCCCCAAACCATTACTCATTAATCCCCTTTATTGCTTCTTCTCATGAATTCTTTCTTTTGTTTACATTATTTATACCTAGCAGGGTTCCATCATTCATTCATTCAGTTGCTCATTCATTTATTCATTCACTTATTCATACTATTGAGAGCTTACTCCGGGCTAGTCACTGTGCTGGCTTCTGGAGGTGAAGTTGTAATTAGGTCACAGTCTTGAACCTCCAAGAGCTCACCATTCAGTAAGAGAGACCAATAGATAAATACATATTTGAAATGCAGTGAGCTTAGTACTTTAATACAGGACTCCACAGAGTACAGTAGTGAGAGAAAGAGTTGTTCAGTTCAGCTCTTCTGTATAGGAAGGTTGGGTAGGGTGGAGGGAATAGGAAGACTCTGTCTGTCTGTCTATCTATCTATCTGTTTGGAGAGGTTAGATAATTGGGCTGGCTCTGGCAAAAGAGGATTTCACCTGCTAGAATAGATGGGCAAAGGTTGGGTACATAACACAGAATGTTGTGGGAATTGTTTAATGTAGAGGGAACTATAGATCACTCTACATAGTTTGTCAGGAACAGATCACAATTAATGGGGAAGGCAGTAAAAACTAATAGCAATAGCTAATATGCTTTAAGCACTTACTAAGTGTCATCTTAATATTTTATATATAACACCTCTTTTCACCTGCTCAACAACCTGTGTGGCAGTTACTCTTATTGCCTTTTCATAGATGAGGAAACCGAGGTCAGACGGGTTAAATGATTTGTCCAGCTACCAGTTATTGGTGAAACCAAGATTTGAACTCTTAACTCCTATGCCATGTTGCTTCTTAAATAAGAAATAAGAGCTTGGCGAAAGAGGTCTTAGAGGCCCCATGCAAATGAATTTGGAATCAGTTCCACATACTATGGAGAGCCTTCTAAGAGTTTTAAGGAGAGCGGTGGCAGGATGAAAAGTTTAATTTGGAAAATTCACTCCACATCCATGGGGAGAATAAGTATTAGCAATTTTGGAAGCAGGGAGATCAGCTATTTATCTGTCCCCCATTCTGTTTCATAATGAAATCAGAGAGACTTCAAAGATTTGAATAATGCACAGTAAGAAAATTAATTTCCAGTAGGAAAGAAAGATAAAGAGGAAAAAAAGGGTAAAGATAAGAAATGGTATCAGTACTGAGGCAAGGGCAGCAAACATGGTTCTGTGCTATGGACTTGCTAAGGGTGTACGACAAGTTTAGTTCTAAGCCATCTACATAAAGATGGAAGAATAATCAATTCACAGTCTCCTATATGGGAGACTATGGGACAATGGAAAGGGGAAGAGGAGAGGTATCAAAGGAAGGATGGATGTGTGATATACATCTTTCTGATCATTTGCCTTAATACAGAGGCAGACATTACAATGTCAAGGCTGGCAGACATACTGTTAGCCCATATTTTGATAGCTATTGGGAAGGAGTTCAAAGTTATGTTTCTGAGTAAGCTCCTTTTGTGCAGCCATTGAATGAAGAGTCACTTGCTTTAACTATCAGCTGAGCTAGGCCCATAGTTGGCGTTCTTTTATAAAAATGGGGTTGAGGGAGAGAATTGCATGCCCGAGTAGAGCTAGTCTCTGTGCCTTACTCCGTTCCATTGCTTTACCTACGCACTCATGCACACATATTCTGCTTGGAAGTGAACTTAAGGGCAACAGTTGAGAGTAGAGACTCAAAGGCAGGATCAATATTATCATAAGAGAAAAATTTCCATCTGTGCTAACACAGAGTCAGTATGTATAGACCAAGACCGAAAGTTCTACTCCATATAGCATGACCACATAAATTTTAGTCTGGAAAAATTATTAAAGCAGGTGCAACCAAATATCCACCACAGTTATGACTCATTAAAATATCCAGAAGGCTGGGTTTGAGCAGGACAACCTCCTGGTGTGTCTTCCAAGATTAATTATTTGTGAAATGTAAACCAAAGTGAATCAGGTATCGTGCTATGTGGAATTGTTTGATCTACACCAATTAATAGTTCTTCTGAAGCTCTTCGTGGTGGCAATATTATACAGTAGGATCAATTTATTCTTAAGGCCCACGTTGCTCCTAATTAGAAAAGAAACCATAAAGCAATAAGCCATGTACTTCAAAAGTGGTATTTGATTAGTAAGGAACAAGTTGAAAAGAGCATGATATGAAACTTTTAAAAAGAAGTAGGTTAAAAGAAACATTTTGGGGCTTCCCTGGTGGCGCAGTGGTTGAGAGTCCGCCTGCCGATGCAGGGGACGCGGATTCGTGTCCCGGTCCAGGAGGATCCCACATGCCGCGGAGCGGCTGGGCCCGTGAGCCATGGCCACTGAGCCTGCGTGTCCGGAGCCTCTGCTTCGCAACGGGAGAGGCCACAACAGTGAGAGGCCTGCGTACCACAAAAAAAAAAAAAAAAAAAAGAAAAGAAAAGAAACATTTTGATTGATGGGAAAGTATTAATGGAATTAACTCCTCAGAACCCTGGCTCTCTCAGTAGCTGGATGGTGGGAACTTGACAAATATCAGAAACCAGGGGTCTACACTGAGAGTAAGTAGCTTTTAATCCATAACCAATCCACAACCAATCCTTGCCTCTGGACTCAAAGGACAAGGACAAGAAAACAGCAGGTTTACAGATAATCTTGCATTTACTCTTTTAGACTTCTCTAGAAGTGATAAAAAGAATAATATAGTTTGAAGTAGAATCACCAAGAGCTTACCTTTTCACCTGCCCTTTCACCCTCTTCCTTGTTTTGGGGTAGATTGAACTAAGAAACCTCAGTTTGCAATTTGATCAAGCAAGAAACTAGTGTGTGATTTGGAGAGCATTCCAAAAGATAAAAAAGGAGGTAATTTTGGAGAAAAATTTTAAGTGTCCTTTTTTACTAAAGTAGGGTAGTTAATTGGGAGTCTTTTACCAAATCCTTAAGAAAAAAAGATAATTACAATGTTATTTGACTTGATCCAGAGTTAGAGTATTTTGGTCCATTTCATGAGGCACTGTATTCATTTTGAGTTAACATGCCATTGACAGCCAAATATGGCAAAAGAGCAAAGCAACCATAGATTAATCTTCCATAGGAATAAAGGTGTGAAAATATACTAAACTCTTAACAAATGAAGCACAGTAGCTTATTAGAACAATAATTAACAATATTTAAGACAGTTTGTCAAAGAAATATAGGGATAGAATACCTGTGAATAAAATTCTGCACTTAGCACATTAATAGACTAAAGGAGAAGAAAATATAAATAGATGCTGAAAACATAAATTCAAGCTTCATTTGTGATAAAAATGTTAGTAAACAATGTTAAAAATTTAAACTCCCTTAATATGGTAAAGACTTTGTATCATAAGTCTATAGCAGACATCCTACTAAATGGTCAAACTAGAGATGTTAATCTAATAGTAAATAAATATGACATAGATGCCTACTGTAACTGCTATTTGTTCCATGGTGTCATCGAAGTTTTAGGCAATAACATAATTTTTTTTAAAAAGGTGCCAGAAAGGAAATCACAGAATTATCACTGTCTTCAAATATCAGAGTATTTACCTAGAATCAACTGAAAATACTATTACGTATATTAATAAATTTGGTAAAGTTACCTGATAAAGGGGGGGGGTAAAGCTTCCAATAAATATTTTAATGGAGAGCATATAATTTATATAATTAATTTATTAAAAGTCAGACAATGATAAAGCTGCGTGGAGAATTAAAATAGGGTTAATGTGATAGGGAGTCACTGAGAGACTAAAGATGGAATGATTCGGGGCAGCGGGGAGGCTTTATTAGGAAGTGATGTTGAAACTGATATTTGAGTGAGAAAAAGGAGCCAGTCATGAAGGAAAGGAGTTCTCACCTACAGAACTATGAGCTAATAAACTTGTGTCAGTTTAAACTGCTAAGGTTGTGGTAATTTGTTACCAGCAATAGGTAAGTAATACCTAAGGAGTGTCAGAAAGAAAAATAGCTTTTAATTGAGAGGCCTGCAGAGTGAGCTCATTATGGGTCAGCCAGGTTTCTGGTATACAAGAGGATGAGGGGGACTTCAAATATAAGATCAAGGTTATGGAGGAAAAGACCAGGGGTATAGTAACGGCTAGTAACGGCGTGTTGGAGGCCATGGAATTACAGGATACTGGGCCAGATAAATGAGTGACTTGGGAGGGTTGAAATTCTAGTACTCCATGAGGTTAATGGGAGGGTGAAGCATAATGGGATCATTCCTGAATGTGAGGAAAGTGGGCACCAGATGGAAGGTTTGGGGCCACTGGGTATTCTTCTCTTCTGTAGTTCTTGGGGGTGTGACAACAAAGAGGTTAATAAAGTTTTCTTGGAGAAGTGTTCTCTCAGTGAGTGGAACTAAGAGGTAGCATCTTAGTCTTCCTGGTGGTGTGGAGGGCTGGGAGAAAAGTGCTCTCATTGGGAAGAGGAGGCTAGAAACTGTCTCTTCCTTGCACAGAATCTAGAGTGTAGAGAGATCATAGACTGAGAAACCTAGCAGACACTGGGAACATTATGATAATAAAATTGCCCTTAATTTATAAAGCAGAGAAAGTGAATCTCCCAGTATTAACCTGCATCTCTGTGCTTCCAATCTTGTAACTCTTCAGTCTCCTGCTTAGAATCCTTGGTGACCACAGCTGACATCATACTTAATGGTGAAGCACTAAAAACTTTCCCCCTAAGATCAAAAACAAGACAAGGATGTTTGCTCTCACCAGTTCTATTCAACATTGTACAGGAGACTGAAACAAGAAAATGAAATCAAAGCATCCAAACTGAAAAGGAAGAAGTAAAAGTATTTCTGTTTATGTATAAAAAATCCTAAGGAACCTATATACACTGAAAAGCTGTTAGAGCTAGTAAAGGAGTTTAGCAAGTTTGCAGTACACAAAGTCAACACACAAAAATCAGTTGGATTTCTATACACTGGACAATCTGAAGATAATTTTAAATTGTTTGAATAAAATAATTAGGAATAAATTTAACAAGAAGTGTATGAGTTGTATACTGAAAACTACAAAACATGGTTGAAAGAAATTAAGACGAATAACTGGAGAGACATCTTGTGTTCATAGATTGGAAGACAATTTTATTAAGATGATATTGGAGACTAAATATTATTAAGATGACAGTACTCACCAAATTTATCTACAGATTCAGTGCAATTTCTGTAAAAAATCCAATTATCTCTGTTGCAGAAATGGATAAACCGATCCTAAAATTTGTATGGGAATGTAAACACCCAGAATAGACAAAACAATCTTGCAAAAGAACAAAGTTGGAGGACTCACACTTCTCAATTTCAAAACTTAGTACAAAGCTATAAGTAATCAAGACAGTGTGGTATTGGCATAAGAATAGACATTTAGATCGATGGACTAGACTTGAGAGTTTAGAAATAAACCCATACGTCTATGGTCAATTGATTTTTGACAAGGGTGTCAGTTAAAAGGGGAAAGAATAGTCTTTTCAGCAAATACTACCAGGACAATTGGATAGTCACATAAAAAGAAAAAAAAGAATTTGGACTGCTTCACCATATACAGAAATGAACTCAAAATGGATAAAATTGTAAGGTTTAAAACTATGAAACTCTTAGAAGAAAATATAGGCTTAAATCTTGTGACCTTGGATTAGGTGATGATTTCTTAGATATGATACCTGTAGACACTAAAAAAAACATGAATTGGACTTGGTCAAAATTAGAAACTCACATCAAAAGCAACTATCAAGAAAGTGAAAAGACAATGCACAGAATGGGAGAAAATATGGACGAAAGATTGGAATTGACATTTTTCCAAAGATGATATAAAATGGCCAGTAATCTGATGAAAAGATGCTTACCTGCATCATTAGTCATAAGGGAAATGCAAATCAAAACCACAACATCACTTCATATCTACTGCAGTGGCAATAGTAATGATAATCTAATAATAGCAATAATAATAATAATAAACAGATGATAACTGGTGTTGGAAACGACAATGATGTACCACTGCATAACCACTAGTATGGAAAAAAATAATAATAATAATTTTAAAAATGAATAATAAGTGTTGGCAAGGAAGTCGACAAATTGGAAGCCTCATACATTGCTGGTGGCAGTGTAACATGGTGCAACTGGTGGAAGGCAGTTTGACAGTTCTTCAGAAAGTTAGACTTCGTTACCATATGACCTAGCAATTACACTGCTGGATGTAATCCCAAGAAAATTGAAAGCATATGTTAAAACAAAGACTTGTGCCGGAATGTTCATAGCAGCATTATTTATGATAGCAAAAAAAAAAAAAAAAAGGAAACAACCCAGCTGATCAGTTGATAAACTGATGAATGAATAAACAAATGATGGTATTCCCGTATATTAGGTTATTATTCAGCCATAAAAAGGAATGAAGTATTAACATATGCTACGACATGGATGAACCGTGAACACATTAGGCTAAGTGAAAAAAGCCAGACATAAAGATCACATGTTGCATGAGTCCAGTTTTTAAAAATGTCCAGAATAGGGAAATACATAGAGACAGAAAGCAGACTAGTGGTTAGCAGAGGGTAGAAGGAAAGAATATGGAGTGACTGAGAGTGGGTATGGGGTTTCTTTTTAGGGTAGTGAAAAAGTTCTGGAAATATATAATGAGGGTTGCACAACCTTATGAATTAAATAACCCACTGAATTGTACACTCTACAATGGTGAATTTAATGGGATGTGAATTACATCTCAAACAGAAAAAAAGAAAATCCTTGATGAAACCCAGGTTCGTTTTCAGCGTGTGCTGAAGACCATGGTTTTGATGACTTGAATCCATTTTAACTTTTGTAGCAAGCCTTCATGCAGGCTAGAGTCTGGAGAGTTTCCACCAAGCAGGTGGATCTGGGAGAGCTTTTTTTTTAAGAGCCAGAAATGACGCAAAGGCAATGTTTCTGATCTTTCCACCATTAACACATTTGGAATTTAAATGTATTATGTTTTTTAGTGGCAGAGGTAGCAGAGTTCCCAGGATCTAGTGTTGAGAGCTAGGACTGAAGCACCCATTTTGCTGGCATCAGTTGCAGCTGAAGCTGTGTAGCCCTGTAGCCAGCAGCTGCAGCAATAGCTTCTAGGTTCTCTGGTTTCTGATTATGGCAGAGGTGGTGGCTTCATTGGAGGGTCATTTGGGAGGGATTGCTGTGGGGATTGCTCTTTAAGGGTGAGCCTAGAAGCTGCTTACAAAACTCTTCCAGTGATTTCCCAAGTGCTGTTTCTCTAAATTAAATATCTTTTGTTTAATCTAGTTAGAGATTTCTGTTCTTTCAGCTCAAGCCTGATGGATCAACACGGTATATGAGGCTCCTGCCAACGTCCTCCTCCTGTTTTTCCTGGCCCCTCCCTTTGTGTTCCAGCTCCATCAAACTAATGTCATTTCCCCTACATACCCCGCTTCTTTATGCCTCTGTGCCTTTGTACCTGCTGTTCCTTCTGCCTGGATCATTTCATTCTCCCGTCTCTGCCTAGTCATTTTTTT
>NW_006791108.1:557673-566155 GCF_000442215.2 Lipotes vexillifer | reverse complement strand
TTATTTATTTTGCGGTACGCGGGCCTCTCACCGTTGTGGCCTCTCCCGTTGCGGAGCACAGGCACCGGACGCGCAGGCTCAGCGGCCATGGCTCACGGGCCCAGCCGCTCCGCCTCTGCCTAGTCATTTTTAAGCCTCAATTTAGAATCATCTCCTGGAAGTCCCTTGGAACACCTCCCCTCCCCTCCAGGTCTGGGCAGGTGCTCTTCATCTGCAGCACACTGTCACCTTAACACTTGATGGTTATACTTTATGTTACAACACTTTAAAGTTGAGACTGTGAGCCCCTGAGGGCAGAAACTCTTCTTGCTCTTCTTTGTTACCTTCTTAATTAGCAAAACCTGGAATGTTATAGCGCCTGCCTATGCTTGCTTTTCAGAATTGAATTTATGCCTGTAAACATTCCTATTAATTTTTATGTGTAACATTATATAAGGACTAAAAACCAGCTTAAAAATTTAATTGAAATACTGAAATATATATAAGGGAAATGATAATAACCTGGGGCTCTATTTCTAGGTCCATGATGGAGTATAATTATTTCTTAATTTACCTCCCCAGGGTGATTTAAGGACTAATTTCAATGAGAAATATTTTCACAGAATTGTGAACATGGTCAAATTAGGGCATACCTTAATCTACTTCTGTTGGGTTGGCAAAAAAGTTCGTTTGGTTTTACGTAAAAATAAAAGACACATTTTTCATTTTCACCAAGAATTTTATTGAACACTATATTCGCTAACCGAACAAACATTTTGGCCAACCCAATACAAACGTACAGTACATGAGGCGATCTAGGTTAAAAAATTTGTATGATTTGATAATTGGATGGGAAACACATTCCAAATTACCATTAATTATTTACTCTTTATTGTCAACTACGACTTTAAACTCACAAATACATATTATATATTTTATGAGTATAAGCATATGTATGTATATAGATGTTTTAGCAAAGTATTTCAAGGGTTACAGGTCTACAGTCTGAAGACTGGTCCTCTCCAAGTGTTGGTGATGGAAACTTTAATTTAGAAATACGGCAGAAGGTAAAAAGCAGGGGAGACAAATTTTTCTCTAGCGGTATTTCAGAGTGGCCTTCGTGAGTGTCTGGACACTGAGTGTCTCATCTGTACACACGTTCTGGATTTATCAGAAAAATTAAACAGACAAAGATTTCGAGTTAAGAAAAAAGGTAGATGGTTAAGTTAGGAAAGCTCACTACTCAAAATATAGCCTGGTATTTTTAAATAATAGTGAATTAGGAAGATATGCATAAACACCATACAATATATGAACTTGCACTCATTTGTTTGAAAACCTATGTGAATTTTTAGGGAAACGTGGGAAGACAGTCACACTCAGCCTTGATACTCTCATTCTTTATGATGCATTTACCAAACTCAATGCCAAATGCCTTCTAATAATTCCCTAGAGGGGAATTTCAGTGTAGTGTTGTACATACATATGATTCATTTTCTGCGCTTTTCACTTCAGTGTAATAATACTAAGTGATTACTACCACTTTAAGGCATCTGAGATGTATACTACATTTTAATCTCTCTTTTTGTAAAAATAAGTTTTATTGTCTTATGAAAAAGCTATGCATATTAATTACTGAAAAAAAAAAAAAAAACCAAAAGAAAAACAGGAACAAGAAGATAACCTGTAATTCTACCCACAAGAAAAAAATGCTCTTAAAGATTCAGTGCCTATGCTTCCAGACACTTTTGTATAATTCTTTTCCTTATAAAATTAGAGTTACACAAAACATTTTATTCTTTTGAATATATGAGGAACAACTATTCATGTTGACATTTTTAACAATTTTATGGTGTTCCTTTATGTGGAGTACCCTGATCTATTTAATTAATCCCCTATTGCTTGACATTTAAAAATTTCCAATTTTTTGAAAGTGCAAGTAGCACTATAATGAATGAATTGTAATTAAATCTTTCCACACATTCTTTATTATATTCTAAGAATAAACTCCCCAACCTGAAATTACTGGGTCAGAGGGCATGATTACTTTTAAAGTTTTTGATACATCTTATCAAGTTGTCCTCCCCAAATATTCTCTCATTTACACTCACATCGTATGAGTGTTATTTCTCTGTATTTTAACCCACATTCACTAAAAACATGTCACGAATTTGATAGACAAAAATGTTGCTTCTCTGCTTGTGGGTCTTGAAAGATAGTGTCCTTTTGTTATATATTGTGACATGTTTCCATTTTGTGATTTGTCTTAAGTTTGTGAGCTTGTAAAGAATAGATGGTCAAATGTATTTGGTTTTTCCTCCATGGCACTTGACCTCGGTATCATGCCTAGAAAATGTATACACATATTCTGCAGCCGAAGTTTATATGGCAATTTACCTATATTTTCTTCTGTTATCTTTATAGTTTATTTACTTTTTAAATTTATTTGTTTTATTTATTTTTTGGCTGTGTTGGGTCTTTGTTGCTGCTTGCGGGCTTTCTGTAGTTGTGGCGAGCCGGGACTACTCTTTGCAGTGCGTGGGCTTCTCAGTGCGGTGGCTTCTCGTTGCGGAGCACGGGCTCTAGGCGCGCGGACTTCAGTAGTTGTGGTGCACGGGCTTAGTTCCTCCGCAGCACGTGGGATCTTCCTGGACCAGGGCTCGAACCCACATCCCCTGCATTGGCAGGCGGTTTCTTAACCACTGCGCCACCAGGGAAGCCCCTATTTTTTTTTTTTTTACAAATAAATTTTTAATTTTTGGGGGGTGGGAGAAAAATAAGAGGTAAATATGTAATTATTTTCATTCCTCAAATGTTTATCCAATTGTTTCAACACAACTATTGAATAAACCATCCTGTCCTCACTTATTTGTGCTTTGTAAAGTTAAAAAGTAATTGTTATTTTAAAATTTGCATTGTGTTCTATAAAAACATGCTGATCTAAACATTAGCAGTCCTTCTGTGGCTGCATTAAAAATGGAACTGCTGTACTGGATCAAGTCTCTTAGTGCCTTTTATAAAAGAATCAAGAATTCCTTTATAAAGTGAAGGTGTGGGGCAAAATTATGATTTGATTGCCAGTGAGAGCCTTCTTGGTCATCTTGTCACCCTTTCTTCAAATCTAGGATTTCTTGGAAAATTCCAAATCAAGATATGCTGTATTAAATGGCATAAGGAAAACATTTCCTAGTTGCTCCCTAGTTGTAAAGGAATATTGAAAGTATTGCACATTTTAAAAATTTAGACAGTTTATCTGTTTATTTAGTAACCATTTTGAAAAACATAACATTAACTGCTTTTGCGCTTGTCTACTGAAAAAAACGAACAACCTAAAAGTTGAGAATTATGTTTTATTCTTTGGGCAAAACTGAGGACTTAAGCCTGGGACACAGCCTCTCAGATAGCTCTGAGGGACTGCTCCAAAGAGGTTAGGGAGGAACCAGGATATATAGGAGTTTTTGCAACAAAGAACAGGTAGTTAGAACATCAAAAGATTACTGTTAATTAAAGAAAATCACATCTCAAGTTAAGGAATTTAGTGCTTTTCTGTGTATGGGAAGATGCAAGAGCCTGGGCTCACTGAAATGATTCTTTTTATATGCACCTCAGCTATCTGGGGCCAGTATCCCATGCTTTCCCATCCTGAGTCTCCTCGGGGTGCATCGCTGAGGGTGGCTGCAGTGGCTGAGGGCTGCAATATCCTTTGTTTATTGTGGCAGGCAACATTTTTTCATTGATACACTTCTTAAAAAATTTTTAATACCATTAAGAAAATTGGAAATGCCTCCCAAGTCATTGATTATTGTTAAGAGCTGGTGGAACAGAGCTGAATTCACTCAATAACTAATTAGATTGTTTCTTGTCTTACCTTTGTGATATACTGTGATTTATAACAAATATGGAGTTGGTCATTCAGATGACCAAAATATATTTCTCATATGTATTTGGTGTTAGTCCACAATTCCTGGCTAAGAGCTCTTAAAACCCTTGGAATTTCCGAAGTGTTGAGAGTGATTACTTTGGGCTCATTAATGAGGTGACCTTTGAAATGCACCTAGGGATGGGAGCTGGTTGCCAGTGGAGCCAACGTGTGGTGAGAGGGCTAGACCTTTTAGACCCATCCCCTGACCTTTGGGGAGGGAAGCTGGAGTTTGAATGAAATGTGTCTGTGTAATGCAGCCTCCATAAAAACCCAAAAGGGTGGGGTTTGGAGAGCTTCCAGGTTGGTGAACACGTGGAGTGCTGGGGGAGAGGTGTGCTTGGAGAGGGCATGGAAGCTCTGTGTCTTTTCTCCATACCTTGCCCTGTGCGTCTCTTTCGTCTGTTCCTGACTGATATCCTTTTAAAACAAACTGGTAATCTATTAAGTAAAATGTTTCTCAGTTCTGTGAGCTGCTCTAGCAAATTAATGGAATCCAAGGAGGGGGTTGTGGGTACCTGTGATCTGTAGCCGCTTGCTCAGAAGCACAGGTAACAACCTTGGCTTGTGACTGGCATCTGAAGTGGGCTGGGTTGGAGGCGGGACAGTCTTGTAAGAGTGAACCCTTAACCAGTAGAATCTGATACTGTCTCTGGGTAGATAGTGTCAGAGACACTCTGCTGGTGTCCAGAGAATTGCTTGCTGGTGTGGGGAAACTCCCCTTTACCACATTGTACTTGGTACCAGGAATCTGCTTTAACCTTTATGGAGGCAAAAGACCAAAAACATTCAGTTATCTATTTCTCAAGGGTAATTGAAGCAATCATTGAATTAAGCTTAATTTAGTGGTGTTAGAAATTACTTTTGAATGGAATAGAGACTTAGTCAAATGTCTAATCGTTCTAACAATATTTTGAGGTCTAGCATTCACTTCTAGGAACTCCATTTTTCAAATAGCAAAGGTGCTGAGAATATAGGCACATATGAATTAATGAACATATAAACATATAGGCACATATGAATAAATGAACAGAAAAGAATATGAAAAAGAAATACGTGGCATGACATAAAAAATAGGGTAGACAGTCCTTATTTTTGGATGGTTAGAACAATCCTTCTTAAACTTTCTTGTTCATGAGTCATCCTGGGATCTTCATTAAGATACATATTCTAATGCAGAATCTAGGGTTGATTAAGATACATATTGTAATGCAGAATCTGGGGTAAGCCTGACAGTCTACATTTCTAGCAAACTTCTGGTGACGATAAGGCTGCTGGTCCATGGAGCACACCTTGATTGGCAACAGAGGAATCTGAGTTCTTTCATCTCTGTAGTTCTAGGCTTAACAAACAATAAGAGATTCCTCCTTTACTTGGTAAAGGGATACCTTGGACTTAATTTTCCCAACTATATTTCTCTTTCAATGTGCAAATCATCCACAATAACATCCGGAATCTTGACCCTCAAATAGATTACTTGCCACCTACAGGTAAAAAGAAAGGTGATAGCACATTCTCCGATTTCTCCAGGCAGTAATAGTGGAAGTGCAACAAAGTCAACAGAACTTCAGTGATGCTGAGCAATGCTATTACAGCACATACAAGAGAGACTTTTGCAGTCTCTTCCATTGGGTAGAAAAGACCAATCACCGTAGAGTGTCTCTGCAGTAAGCTTTCCAAACTACACAAGAGCTGCTTCTCATTTGCCAAGTTTCTGATTTGCCTGACTATCCTTTGGTCTCTTCTCTAACCTATGGTAATCATTAGTGTGTACAGAAGGCTGTGTGGAGTGTGAATGTGTGTGTGTTCAAATTGACAGATAATTTAAGGGTTTTTTTTGAGTAAGGGTTTTAAGGCAAATGTAACCAACTAAAGAAAATTCCAACTTTGCAGATTTCCAATTGCAAGGAGGCTAATGGAAGATGTTAAAGTTCTAGCCGCAGATTTGCTATTAACTAACTGTATGGTCTTGGACAAATCACTTTACAACCTGGGCTTCAAGTCCTCATTTATTAAATGAGCAAGTCGGGTAAGATGACCTCTAGTGTCTTTTGAGTCAATTATTTGATAAGAAGAGCTTTGGTATAAAATCTGAAATGCCTTTCTCTGTCCTCCCCTTTCTTTTCACTTGTCAAGGGAGCTACGTAAGGAAGAGCAATGAGAATAGATTTGAAGCAGTCCAGACTGAGGTGAGCTTAAGCAAATCCCGCAATAACTCTGAGCCTCATGTTCTTGTTCATAGAATGGCCTTAAGGAACCCCATCTCATGACACAGCAGTGAGGAACAAATGAGGTGAAAGGTGTGAAAGTGCTCAACCAAGGTGGCTAGCTGGTGGGTCACCCGATTCTCTTTCTGTTACTTTGAGCAACGGGTGTTAGTCAAAATAGCAGCATTAATTGCAGCAAATCAAAACTTTAAAAAAAAATCCCTTTTCCAATTGCCCTATGCAGACTGATGTATTAATATTCATTATTCCACCTGCAAATGAAGCGGAACTTCCATATCTGCCATCCTCATCATGACATACTCATTCACTAGCCTATGTATCAATACATATGCTGTTCCCTCTGCTTGGAATGACCTTTCTCCCTTCTTTCCTTTCTGCTTGTAAAGCTCTTTTCTTCCAAGTCTCAAGTCAAGTGTAATGTCTCCTATGAGGGATCTCCCAGGCAAAATTAGTTGTTTGTTTCTCTGCAGTGCCGTAACATTTGAACAGACCTCTTCTCCTTGCGCTGTGAGCTCTCTCAAGCCTGTGGCTGCAGTTTATTTATCTTTGCATCTTCCCTAGTGTCAATCAACAGTGACAGGGTTATAGCAGATGCTCATAAATGTTAGCTGCGTGTGCATGTTTGATTGAATCCCCAAACGAAGGCTTGCAGACATCTGGTTCCACCACATCTGCTGCAGGGCAAAACCGAAAATGAATCTCTACAGCAGCTCTTGACAGCAGAGTTGTTATTTTATACTCTTTCATTGGAAGCTCTTGCTTTTTTCTTGTTATAGCTAGTGAATCCACGCCAGAGCAATTATCCCCGATTGAGTTAACTTCAAGAGAATAGTTTATAGTCTCTAGAAACTGCAAGGAGGAAGTTCGTGATCTGAGAAAACTCTTCCCAGAAAGAAAGTAGATGCCACAATATTTAGTTTAGACTCTAAAGAGACATTCACAATG
This sequence comes from Lipotes vexillifer, assembly GCF_000442215.2. Taxonomy (NCBI): domain Eukaryota; kingdom Metazoa; phylum Chordata; class Mammalia; order Artiodactyla; family Lipotidae; genus Lipotes; species Lipotes vexillifer. Next base: position 559,084 of record NW_006791108.1, on the reverse strand, counting down.
AAATTAAATTTAAATCTGAGATGACCAGCTTCTTCAGGGAAAGTAGGAAGAATTAAGAATTTTACATTCTTAATGGAAAAACGAGGAAGTGAATTTTCTCTTGATCTTATAACTGGAAAATCATTTCATAAGCCAAAAGCTTCAAACCATTTGCCAGAGTTGGAAAAAAAAAATCAACTGAAAATACCCAGTGTTTGATTGACACTTTGATATCTGTAATGCTCTGAGATTCCATTTTCATTGTTTTTGTGTGGTTTAGGAAGGGACCAAGGCTTCTGTAACTGTACTGATTCAGTCGTTTAATTCAGTAAGCATGTATCAGTCATATTCTATGTGCTCAGTGCTGTTCTGGAAACAGTAGACATGTATTTGATAGGAAAAAATTGAGATTAAAAGAAGAACAAGATCCGGTACTCCCTTTCCTAGAATCCCTAGTAACCATGGCCCTCTGGCACCTAGTCACTTTCACACCTCGAGAAATTGCAGGGGGAGCTGCAGGATTACTCAGGCAAGCATTGCACATAAATTTGAGGGAGCAGTAGGTTCCTAGAGAAGCTGTTAGAGAAGTGGCATACTCTTTCATTAAAGGCAGTATGAATTGTTACTTCCTTCTGAGTTGAAAATACTGGATGCACAGGTGTTTGAAATTTCATTATGAAGTTGGTTTCAGTGTTTATTTGCTCTTTCTGCTGTGGTTATGTGTGGAGAGAAGGATGTGGAAAAAAAGAGAGAATGGTTGAAAAATAACGTTTAAGCTGATTCAGAGTCTAGAAAGATGAGTCGAGTTTGTCCTTGCACTTTGGGTTTTTTTTTTTGTTTTTTTTTTTTGCGGTACGCGGGCCTCTCACTGTCGTGGCCTCTCCCGTTGCAGAGCACAGGTTCTGGACGCGCAGGCTCAGCGGCCATGGCTCACGGGCCCAGCCGCTCCACGGCATGTGGGATCTTCCCGGACCGGGGCACGAACCCGTGTCCTCTGCATCGGCAGGCGGACTCTCAACCACCGCGTCACCAGGGAAGCCCTCTCCTTGCACTTTGTTTTCAGTAGTGGATATGGCACATGGGCCAGACGTGTCCGAACTGGAGTGATGCTGATGGTGGTTCCATTCAAGTTAACAGTTGATGGTCCCTGCTATGTACCAGGTCCTCCAGGGGAATCAAAGATAAAGAGGACACAATCCCACCCATGGGAGGTCTGACACATTGCAAAATGGTTAAGACTGGGCTGAAAATGGCAGAATCAGCTAAATGCTATCACAGAGGTTCAAAGTGCTGTTGGGTTAGTAAAGTGAGGGAGATAGCATATGCCAGTTGGGAAAGGTGCCATGGCGGTGGTGGTGTTTAAAATGGACATTGGTAAATTAGGCAGTGTTTTCAGTGGCAGAATTGATTTTCTGTATCACTTTAGAAGTTA
>NW_006791108.1:548564-557536 GCF_000442215.2 Lipotes vexillifer | reverse complement strand
CGCTCTTCCAATTCACATTTCTACTATCACCATAATCATCAGCTCTTCTTGTACAGCAGCTGGTAATTAGTCTGGCTGGAGTACGGTATGTTATTAGGGAGTTGTGGATCTGTTGGGCAGAAACAGGAAAGATACCTGTGGATTTACAGTTCCAGGCAGGAGAGTCTGTTCTTTAATATTCAGTGGGGAAATCTTTGAAGGTTTGAGCAGAGCATTGTAGTGACTGCATTTGTGCTTCATTAATTGTAATCTGGCAGCTTGGAGTAGTGCGAACTCATTTTCAATTGCCAGAGCAGATAAGAATGGAGAGACTGTCACAGTTGTCCAGTTAAGATGTAGTGAAACCATAGAACTAGCAAGGTCAAGGGACTCAGGCAGAGAGTTCTTAGGTTTGACACCAAAAGATGATCAGTAAAAGGACAAATTGATAAATTGGACTTTATCAAAAGTAGAAATTTGCTCTGTGAAAAATCCTATTAAGAGGATTAAAAGACAAACTACAAAATGCGAGAAAATATTTGCAAATCATCTATCTGATAAAGGACTGTATCCACAATATGTGAAGAACTCTCAAAACTCAATAGTAAACCAAACAAAACAAAACCAATCCATTTTGAAAACGGGTAAATGATATAAACAGGCATTCACTGAAGAGGGTATTCAGATGGTAAGTAAACACATGAAAAGATGGTCAGCATCATTAGCCATTAGGGAAGTGCAAATTAAACCCACAGTGAGATATCACTACACAACTTTAAGAATGTCTGAAGGAAAAAATAGTGACAGCACAACACCATACATTGTTGAGTATGTAGAGAGACTGGATTATTGGCCCATTGCTCATATGAATGTTTAATATCACAGTCACTATGGAAAAGAATTTAGTAGTTTCCTATAAAGCTATGTGTGTAATTACCATCCTTCCAAAAGTTCAGGAAAATGACATTTACATTAAAATGAGCAACAGAAGAGTATTGAGGTCAAATCCTATACAGAATGACTCGAAGAAAAAAGGTGGTCAAGAACATAATAACATCCCTACCAACAATGAAAGCATAGTATAAAGATATGTTCCAAAAATATGTCTGTAAGATTAATTTGCAAGACAAGAGACATTAAGAAAATTATATAGGACATGAAATAATAAACATAAATCAGAATTAGAAAAACTCAGAAGTGAAATGAAAGAATTCAAGAAATAAACAGAAATAAAATAATTAAAAATAAAATAATTTTATTTTTTTAATTTAATTTTATTTTTTTATACAGCAGGTTCTTATTAGCTATTTTACTAGTGTGTATATGTCAATCCCAATCTCCCAATTCATCCCCCCCCCCACCGCCCCCCACTTTCCCCCTTGGTGTCCATACATTTGTTCTCTACATCTGTGTCTCTATTTCTGCCTTACAGACCGGTTCATCTGTACCATTTTCCTAGATTCTACATATATGTGTTAACATACGATAATTGTTTTTGTCTTTCTGACTTACTTCACTCTGTATGACCGTCTGGGTCCATCCACGTCTCTACAGATGACTCAATTTCGTTTCTTTTTATGGCTGAGTAATATTCCATTGTGTATATGTACCACATCTTCTTTATCCATTCGTCTGTCGATGGGCATTTAGGTTGCTTCCATGACCTGGCTGTTGTAAATAGTGCTTCAGTGAACATTGGGGGACATGTGTCTTTTTGAATTATGGTTTTCTCTGGGTATATGCCCAGTAGTGGGATTGCTGGGTCACATGGTAGTTTTATTTTTAGTTTCTAAGGAACCTCCATACTGTTCTCCATAGTGGCTGTATCAATTTGCATTCCCACCAACAGTGCAAGAGGGCTCCCTTTTCTCCACACCCTCTCCAGCATTTGTTGTTTGTAGGTTTTCTGATGATGCCCATTCTGACTGGTGTGAGGTGATACCTCATTGTAGTTTTGATTTGCATTTCTCTAATAATTAGTGGTGTTGAGCAGCTTTTCATGTGCCTCTTGGCCATGTGTATGTCTTCTTTGGAGAAATGTCTGTTTAGGTCTTCTGACCATTTATTGATTGGGTTGTTTTTTTAATATTGAGCTGCATGAGCTGTTTATATATTTTGGAGATTAATCCTTTGTTGATTCGTTTGCCAATATTTTCTCCCATTCTGAGGGTTGTCATTTCATCTTGTTTATAGTTTCCTTTGCAGTGCAAAAGCTTTTAAGTTTTATTAGGTCCCATTTATTTATTTTTGCTTTTATTTCCATTACTCTAAGAGGTGGGTCAAAAAAGATCTTGCTGTGATTTATGTCAAAGAGTGTTCCTCCTATGTTTTCCTCTAAGAGTTTTATAGTGTCCAATCTTACATTTAGGTCTTTAATCCATTTTGAGTTTATTTTTGTGTATGGTGTTAGGGAGTGTTCTAATTTTATTCTTTCACATGTAGCTGTCCAGTTTTCCGAGCACCACTTATTGAAGAGACTGTCTTTTCTCCATTGTATATCCTTGCCTCCTTTGTCATAGATTACTTAACCATAGGTGTGTGGGTTTTATCTCTGGGCTTTCTATCCTGTTCCATTGATCTATATGTCTGTTGTTATGCCAGTGCCATGTTGTTTTGATTACTGTAGCTTTGTAGTATAGTCTGAAGTCAGGGAGTCTGATTTCTCCAGCTCCAGTATTTTCCCTCAAGATTGCTTTGGCTATTTGGAGTCTTTTGTCTCTCCATACAAATTTTAAGATTTTTTGTTCTAGTTCTATAAAAAATGCCATTGGTGATTTGATAGGGATTACATTGAATCTGTAGATTGCTTTGGGTAGTACAGTTGTTTTCAAAGTATTGAGTCTTCCAATCCAAGAACGTGGTATATCTCTCCATCTGTGTCATCTTTGATTTCTTTCATCAGTGTCTTAGAGTTTTCTGAGTACAGGTCTTTTACCTCCTTAAGTAGGTTTATTCCTAGGTATTTTATTCTTTTTGTGGCAATGGGGAATGGGATTGTTTCCTTAATTTCTCTTTCTGATCTTTCGTTGTTAGTGTATAGGAATGCAAGAGAATTTCTGTTCATTAATCTTGTATCCTGTAACTTTACCAAATTCATTGAGTAGCTCTAGTAGTTTTCTGGTGGCATCTTTAGGATTATCTGTGTATAGTATCATGTCATCTGCAAACAGTGACATGCTACTAGCCATGCCATGGCTAGGACTTCCAAAACTATGTTGAATAAGAGTGGCGAGAGTGGACATCCTTGACTTGTTCCTGACCTTAGAGGAAATGCTTTCAGTTTTTCACCATTGAGAATGATGTTTGCTGTGGGTTTGTCATATATGGCCTTTATTATGTTGAGGTAGTTTCCCTCTATGCCCACTTTCTGGAGAGTTTTTATCATAAATGGGTGTTGAAACTTGTCAAAAGCTTTTTCTGCATCTATTGAGATGATCATATGGTTTTTCTTCTTCAGTTTGTAAATATGGTGTATCACATTGATTGATCTATGTATACTGAAGAACCCTTGCACCCCTGGAATAAACGCCACTTGATCATGGTGTATGATCCTTTTAATGTGTTGTTGGATTCTGTTTGCTAGTATTTTGTTGAGGATTTTTGCATGTAAATTCATCAGTGATATTGGTCAGTAATATTCTTTTTTTAAATAGTATCTTTGTCTGGTTTTGGTATCAGGGTGATGGTGGCCTCTTAGAATGAGTTTGGGAGTGTTCCTTCCTTGGAAGAGTTTGAGAAGGGTGGGTGTTAGCTCTTCTCTAAACGTTTGATAGAATTCACCTGTGAAGCCATCTGGTCCTGAGCTTTCGTTTGTTGGAAGATTTTTAATCACAATTTCAATTTGATTACTTGTGATTGTTCTATTCATATTTTCTGTTTCTTCCTGGTTCAGTCTTGGACGGTTACCATCGATTTCCACTTTTATAGCTGTTAGCATTTGCCTTATGTATCGAGGTGCTCCTAAGTTGGTTGCATATATATTTAAATTGTTATATCTTCATGGATTGATCCCTTGATCATTATGTAGTGTCCTTCCTTGTCTCTTGTAATAGTCTTTATTTTAAAGTCTATTTTGTCTGATATGAGTATTGCTACTCCAGCTTTCTTTTGATTTCCATTTGCGTGGAATATCTTTTTCCATCCCCTCACTTTCAGTCTGTATGTGTCCCTAGGTCTGAAGTGGGTCTCTTGTAGACAGCGTATGTACGGGTCTTGTTTTTGTATCCGTTCAGCCAGTCTGTGTCTTTTGGATGGGGCACTTAATCCATTTACAGTTAAGGTAATTATCGATATGTATGTTCCTATTACCATTTTCTTAATTGTTTTGGGTTTATTTTTGTAGGTCTTTTCCTTGTGTTTCCTGCCTAGAGAAGTTCCTTTAGCATTTGTTGTAAAGCTGGTTTGGTGGTGCTGAATTCTCTTAGCTTTTGCTTGTCTGTAAAGCTTTTGATTTCTCAGTGCAATCTGAATGAGATCCTTGCTGGGTAGAGTAATCTTGGTTGTAGGTTCTTCCCTTTCATCACTTTAAATATATGGTGCCACTCCCTTTCTGGCTTGTAGAGTTTCTGCTGAGGAGTCAGCTGTTAACCTTATGGGAGTTCCCTTGTATGTTATTTGTCATTTTTCCTTTGTTGCTTTTAATAATTTTTCTTTGTCTTTCATTTTTGTCAATTTGATTACTATGTGTCTCGGCATGTTTCTCCTTGGGTTCATCCTGCCCGGGACTCTCTGTGCTTCCTGGACTTGGGTGGCTATTTCCTTTCCCATGTTAGGGAAGTTTCTGACTATAATTTCTCGGGTCCTTTCCCATGTTAGGGAAGTTTCTGATTATATTGTCTCGGGTCTTTTCTCTCTCTCTTCTCCTTCTGGGACCCCTATAATGTGAATGTTGTTGCGTTTAATGTTGTCCCAGAGGTCTCTTAGGCTGTCATCATTTCTTTTCATTCTTTTTAGTTTATTCTGTTCCACAGCACTGAATTCCATTGTTCTGTCTTCCAGGTCACTTATCTGTTCTTCTGCCTCAGTTATTCTACTATTGATTCCTTCTAGTGTATTTTTCATTTCAGTTATTGTATTGATCATCTCTGTTTGTTTTTTTCTTTAATTCTTCTTGGTCTTTGTTCTTTAATTCTTCTAGATCTTTGGTAAACATTTCTTGCGTCTTCTCCATCTTTGCCTCCATTCTTTTTCCGAGGTCCTGGATCATCTCACTATCATTATTCTGAATTCTTTTTCTGGAAGGTTGCCTATCTCCACTTCATTTAGTTGTTTTTCTGGGGTTTCATCTTGTTCCTTCATCTGGTACATAGCTGTCTGCCTTTTCATTTTGTCTTTCTGTGAATGTGGTTCTTGTTCCACAGGCTGCAGAATTGTAGTTCTTCTTGCTTCTGCTGTCTGCTCTCTGGTGGTTGAGGCTATCTAAGAGGCTGTGCAAGCTTTCTGATGGGAGGGACTGGTGGTGGGTAGAGCTGGGTGTTGCTCTGGTGGGCAGAGCTCAGTAAAACTTTAATCTGCTTGTCTGCTCCGGGGTGGGGCTGAGTTCCCTCCTTGTTGGTTGTTTGGCCTGAGGTGACCCAGCACAGGAGGCTACAGGCTCTTTGGTGGGGCTAATCACATACTCTGGGAGGGCTCATGCCAAGGAGCACCTCCCAGAACCTCTGCTGCCAGTGTCCCTTTCCCTGTGATGAGCCACAGCCATCCCCTGCCTCTGCAGGAGACCCTCCAACACTAGCATGTAGGTCTGGTTCAGTCTCCTATGGGGTCACTGCTCCTTCCCCTGGGTCCCGATGTGCACACTACTTTGTGTGTGCCCTCCAAGAGTGGAGTCTCTGTTTCCCCCAGTGCTGTCGAAGTCCTGCAGCCAAATCCCTCTTGCCTTCAAATTCTGATTCTCTGGGAATTCCTCCTCCTGTTGCTGGACCCCCAGGTTGGGAAGCCTGATGTGGGGCTCAGAGCCTTCACTCCAGTGAGTGGACTTCTGTGGTATAATTGTTCTCCAGTTTGTGAGTCACCCACCCAGCTGTTATGGGATTCGATTTTATTGTGATTGCGCCCCTCCTACTGTCTCATTGCAGCTTCTCCTTTGTCTTTGGATGTGGGGTATCTTATTTGGTGAGTTCCAGTGTCTTTCTGTCGATCATTGTTTAGGAGTTAGTTGTGATTTCGTTGCTCTCACAAGAGGGAATGAGCGCACATCCTTCTACTTTGCCATCTTGAACCAGTCTTTCCAAAAATAAAATAATGATTTTAGAAATGAAGACTCAGTAGAAGTGACAAAAACTACATCAAATAAAGGAGAAAAATGGAATTTTTAAAAATTTTGATAGCAAAATATTAAAAGGCTCACTTAGCAAAGAACTGGCATAATGACATATTATTAGGTCATGAGTACTCTTTGGTCCAGGAATTTATGTATAAAAATATATTTTAGGGGCTTCCCTGGTGGCGCAGTGGTTGAGAGTCCACCTGCCGATGCAGGGGACACGGGTTCGTGCCCCGGTTCGGGAAGATCCCACATGCCGTGGAGCGGCTGGGCCCGTGGGCCATGGCCGCTGAGCCTGCGCGTCCGGAGCCTGTGTTCCGCAACGGGAGAGGCCACAACAGTGAGAGGCCTGCATACCACACACACATACACACACACACAAAATATATATATATATTTTAGAATATCTGTTCTAGACCATGCCTGATATCTAATATTCTTAATCTGCTAGTGTTGTAGCTTTCCTGTGGAGATTGGATTTTGCATTTGCATAGGCTGAAAGGAGAGGGAGGTATATATGTGGAAAAGTAGAGCAATACTGTTTGAGACAAGGACAATTCTCTTGACTTTACCTGGTGCCACGTTCCATGTTTACTTGTATGCACTTTCCATGTTTACTTGTATGCACTCGTAAAATGGTTGGATCCTGGATTTCTTTGTGTGCCTTTGGAAGTTTTGTCAGATAGGCTGAGGTGGAGGATGGAGTAAGGCGTCTGGATTCACTGTCATGGATTTTCTTGGAGTGTCCTCTGGTAGAACAAGTGGCTTTTCCTCAAGTAGGACACAACAAGGCTCTGGGCTTTTCTAAAGTTCGATAAATTTTGTGCACATGAACTTACGCTGCTTGTTACTCTGCTGCTACCAAGAGATCAGGCCTTGCCCTTCGAAAAAGTAGCAAAGAGGGTCGTCAATGAAAGCAAGGTTCAAAAGCAGAATGATAGTGAATACACAGAAGAGCCAGACTTCCGTATCACTGAAAAGATGAAATGAGATGTTTGTAAAGGGCGTCAGAGTACTCTGCAAATGTTGTTATTATTACAAGTAATAACAACTTGATAGAAAGATAGATGCCTTGTACCTTACTTAAGTGTACAGTGGAAATGATCTCCACACCATCCTTACTTTTCACCAGTGTAATGGTATCTCCTGGTCTTGGATTTACATGTATTCCTCAAACAATTTTTTATCGTATGTCTTCAATTTTCTAATATAAATTCTCTAAAAAGACACAATTCTCAGTTAATACACTCTCCCCTAGAATAGCTGCAATTTAATCTTGATCATATTAGTCGACAGAAATAATTTAGAATGTTTGTTTTCTGTACTAACATGGTAAAAGGACAAGAAAGGAAATCAACACAAGAAGATATAGGATTAGCAAATAAAAAACATGATAAAACATTCATTTCCATGCATGATTTTTAAAAATTTTTTTACTTTTAATTTTTATTTATTTTGGGGTTGGGTCTTTGTTGCTGCGTACGGGCTTTCTCTAGTTTCAGTGAGCAGGGGCCACTTTTCGTTGTGGTGCGTGGGCTTCTCATTGTGGTGGCTTCTCTTGTTGAGGAGCATGGACTCTACGTGCGTGGCTTCAGTAGTTGCGGTACGTGGGCTCAGTAGTTGTGGCTTGCGGGCTCTAGAGTGCAGGGTCAGTCGTTTATGAGGGGAACTTTATGAGAGGAAAAATAAAAATGTTCCCACATCTCTCCGTTCAGAGGAAACCACTGATGGCATTTTGATGTATATCTTTCAAAACAGCTTTCTCCAAAGACAAACACAGTGTTAAATTGCCACAGTAATATTACACATGCTGCTCGGCAGCCTTAACTTGGAGGTGCTTGATTTAAGCAGCCATGTAAGTGATGGGCTCTGGGCCTCTTTACATCTGATAGCTAAATAAACAGCTCTAAGATGCATGTCCTTGAATATACGTTTATTCACACTTGATAAAGTACATTGTAGAAAAAATTTTATTTTGAGTGGAATATCTAACAAAGAGTACATAGGTTTTAAATTTTGAAGCATATGGGCAGACTGTATTCCAGGAGCACAGAAATTTACATTGTGAATAACTGCCATTCACTGTGTTCTCACACCCTCTCCAACATTTGATACTGTCATTTTATATTTTTAAAAACTTAACAGTAAGACATAAAAAGCTTGATCTCATTGTTTTATCATATATTTCTTGGCTTATTTCTGAGATTCATTATTTTTTCACATTTTTTTCTGTTATCAGCATTTTTCTAGTTGCCAGTTGTCTATTAATCCTTCTTACTAAATTTTCAGTAGGTTGATTGCTTCTTATTTTTTACAGCTGATTGTATATTGGGGATATTAAGTCTTTGTTAAGTGTGTTGAAAATATTTTTCCTAGTTTATCATTGCTTTTTAAATTGGCTTAAAGTATTTAAAAAATTTTGCCATATGTAGGTTTTAAATTTTTGAGTAATTACCAGTACTTTCTGGATTTCGTTGTATACTTAAAAAGACATTCTCCACCATTTAAACAGAGGGTAAGAAGAGGATGAAGAAAGGAGGATACATGGACAGGCATTTTACAATTTATAAAAGTAGGAAAAGGAGCTATTCAATTTATATTCTAATCCAATTACAAAAAAACAACCAATAATAAAACAAAACTTTATGAGCCTATCTGGTTAAAATATAAAGCCTTGGGCTTCCCTGGTGGCGCAGTGGTTGGGAGTCCGCCTGCCGATGCAGGGGATACG
>NW_006791108.1:532809-548412 GCF_000442215.2 Lipotes vexillifer | reverse complement strand
GGGAGGGGCCCCTTCCCCAAAAAAAAAAAAAAAAAAAAAAAAAAAAAAAATATATATATATATATATATATATATATATATATAAAGCCTTTTACCTGTTCTGTGGTGGTATGCAATCAATACATGGAGAAATGCTTTCACTGATGGAGCAGATATTAAATACCAGGTACTGGGCTAGGTTTTGATTCAGAGGAAAAAGGATACTGATTCCAAAAATAAAGTAAGATTGCCCCTGCCCACAAAGAGCTTACAGACTATAATAGTCATGTACGTACAAGGGACTGTAGAAGCCTAGAATCCTCATTCCTTCTTCCTTCTCTCTTATTCTACTTCTAAACCGTAAAGGAAATAATTGGTAAATGCTAGGAATCCTGCTTTCTTGGAGAAAATATTTCTTTTGATTTCAAAAGAAACATATTGTTTAAAAGACCCCAAACTTTTCTTCTGTATCTACATTCATGGCTACCTCCCTGCAAGGAGACACTTATGCCTTTGAGACACTGACTGGGCTGTAATATCTAAACCTGTAATCATGTTTTATGCCAGGAAAATGTTTTCAAAACATCTGCACTATTTAACCAGCCAAGATGTTTTGTGAAAAATATTTGTGAATGCTTCCATCAGGATATACTCAATTGTGAGTGAAATATTGGATGAAAATATTTGGTCATTTTAACTCTGTGTGTCTGTTTTGAATGTGCGTATGCTCATGTGTGACAGTAGAATTTTATATATATATATATATATATATATATATATATATATATAATGTGTGTGTGCGCATGTGTGAGAGAAGAATTTTATATATATATATATATATATATATATATATATATATATATATATATAATTATGTTTCTAAGTTAACACAACTATTCTGTTTAATTTTGGAAGGGAGAAAGGAGAACATTTTAGAATAGAAACTAAGATCTACTTTATAATGAGAGGAATAATAATAGTCCTTTATTGTTTTAATAGGATTTTAGAAATTATTTCACTGTTATTATTCAGTCTTCACAAAAAGCCTATAAAATAAGCATCAGTATTTTTATTTTACATAATGAAGAAATGTGGCTCAAAATGATCGGGTGATTGAAGTTCCAGTGTTAGTAAACATCAAAGATGAAAGCAAAACTGCAAGTTTCGTTGCTCTTCCTACCATACTACAGCTGCCCAAGGTGAAAGCCCTGTCTAACCTGGAAAGAGAGGAATTGAGAGTTAGTTCCCAGTTATCTATAGATGAATCTAATGAGACCCCAGCCACTTACCACGGGTTCTGCTTGCAGAATGAATCTCCCTCTTTATCCTGCTTGCACGTTGTGGTAGGAAGAACGTGCGTTGGAGTCGAATACCTGCGTTTGAATTCCAGTTCTGCCACTTATTAGCATATTGGACCTAAACTCCTTTCCTAGTATTCACCCAAGAACACTGGCAGTGATGATACATACAGTGAAGATTTGTTGTGACATCCTGGGCACATAGTAGGTGCTCAAGAATCACCCAGAAAACCATTACCTGATCTCTCCTAGGATGGTGTCAAGAGATACAAAATGATGTGGGGAATAAAGGGTTATAGGGAATGGAACGATAGACACAAAGGCAAGAGACAAGAGTCAGTTTTGAGCCCTTTGTTAAGCCATATGTGAAGAATTATTTTTTTGACCGTGGTTACATTCATCCTCATGTTCACTTATGTCCCAGGAGGCATTATATTAAGGAGATAGAAATGGGGAGCCTTGAAAGCAGAAATGCAGGAATGGCCGAACCTTTTTATAGTCCTCAAAATGGATTTTCCTAATCCTTTTTTTCCCCACCTTTTATAGCTGATGGTGTCTGTGTCTTCAAATGCTCACTCAACAGAGACACTGAATGTTGCTGTGTGGGGAAGGAGTCCATCTTGATTTCTCTGGGCTACCACAGTGCTTTGCTGAAGTTTGAGTCTCATGCTGGTAAGTTTTGTGTCTATTCCAAGCCCCTGGCTTTTCCAAAGGCAAATCTCCTGATTGGTTGACTTTCAGCACCATGTTTCCTGATGTGAGTTGCCATCCATTGATAGAATGACTTAGAACTGGTTCTGGTGCTTAACTTGATGTGGTGGCTAGAGAACAGTCAGCCTTCCCTAGACGGTGAGAACTTTTGTATTCTAATACCCCGCCCCCCAACCCTGCTTTGGTTCTCCTTCATCCAAAGCTGCAGGAAAGGACACCAAGGATTATCCAGACCTTCACCACTGTTGTTGATTCTCCTTGAAGGTGAAGTTTGCTGAAATGTGATTTTCAGTTTGAGCGTCAGTGATTTCATCCTGTTTTTGTCTTTGAATCATTTGCTGAGCATTTTTAGACTCTGGACAACAAATGTCTAGCAATAGGGGTGTAAATTAAAGTATAACTAGAAGTATTTTAAGAAAAGACTCAAAGGCACTCTGAAAGATTTCTGGCTTCTGGTGGGTGGGGCTGGGTCATGAGGCGGCTGGCTGTAGGATCCGGGGGGTCCCAAAGCTTGTGTCGACCTGCTGGTGGGTGAGGCTGAGGCCCAGGGGGCCCCAGAGCTAGTGCTGGCTCATTGCTGGGGGGAACCAGGTATCTGGCTGCAGTGCCCTGTGAGTCTGGAGGCTAGTGCTGGCCTGCTGGTGGGCAGGCTAAATCCTGGTATGGCAGGCTGCAGGGCTTCAGTGATCCTGGGGCTGGTGTCTGCCTGCTGCTAGGTGGGGCTGGGGCCCAGGGGAACCCAGGACTGGTATCCACCCAATGGTGGGTAAGACCAGGTCCTGGGCCTACTGCTGTCTCATGCCGGCTCACTGGTAGACAGAGCTGGGTCCCAGTGTCTCTGGCTGTAGGGCCCTGGGGGTCCCAGGGCTGGTGCTAGCGCACTGGTGTGTGGAGCCAGCCCTGGGTCCCGGCCTCTCTGATGGACAGGGGCAGCTGTGGGCTCAGGGGGTCTTAAGGCCACGGGCCTGCTGGTGGGTGAGCCGTGTTCACCTGGCTAGTTGCTTGGCCTGAGGCATCCCAGTACTGAGGCTGAAAGGCTGGTAGGCAGGGCCACGTCCCAGCACTAATAAGCTAGAGGGAGGATTCCAAAATGGCGCTTACTATCACCAGTGCCCATGTGGTACAGTGAGCTCCCCAAATGGCTGCTACCAGTGTCTGTGTCCCCAGGGTAAGCTCCATTTGCCTCCTGCCTTTCTGGGAGGCTCTCCAAGATCAGTGGGTGGGTCTAAACCAGGCTCCTTTCAAATTACCGCTTCTGCCTTGGGTCCCAGAGTGTGTGAGATTTTGTGTGCACCCTTGGAGAGCAGAGTCTGTTTCCCACAGCTTTTTGGAACTCCCGAAAGTAAGCCCCACTGGCCTTCAAAGCCAAATGTTCTAGGGGCTCATCTTCCTGGTGTGGGACCCCCCAGGCTGGGGAGCCCATTGTGGGGCTCAGGCCACTCCCTCCTTGGGGAGAACCTCTGCAATGTAATTATCTCCCCATTTATGGGTCACCCACCTGGGGGTGTGGGTCTTGATATACGACATCTCCATCCCTCCTACCGTCTTGTTGTGGTTCCTTCTTTATATCTTTAGCTGTGATGAATATTCTTTTACCGTATATATTTTCTCATTCCTGTTGGATCAGTATCTAGGAGTAAAATTGCTGGGGCATAGAATAAGTGTATGCTTAGTTTTATAAGAAATAGCCAGAACTTTTTCCAAAGTAGTCATACCATTTTACACTCCCACCAATAATGTGTGAGAGTTCTGATTGCTCCACATCTTTGCCAGCATTTGGTCGTTCAGTCTTTTAAGTTGTTTTTTCATTCTGGTGGGTGTGTAATTGTATCTCATTGTGGTTTTAATTTACATTTTCCTGATACCTAATGATGTTAAGCAGTTTTTCACATGATTATGAATTAAAATCATTTGCTTGTTACTAACTGGTTGTTTATCTGTGGAATTGTTCTTTATATATCCAGGATACCAGATATGTATCACATATGTAATTAATGGGTGTTACCTTCTAGTCTATAGCTTGCTTATTTATTCCCCTAATGATATGTTGAGAAGACGTTTTAAATTTTGATGAATGCCAGTTTATCCTTTTATTTTCTATTTCCTTTCATAAGTTTTATAGCTTCAGATTTTATATTTTAGGTATACAGTCAGTCTTAATCATTTTTTATTTGGTGTAAGGTATTTAGCCAAAGATTATTTTTAGACTATATGGATATCCATTTATTCTAGCCCTGTTTGTTGAAAAGACTTCTGCAAGTTAAATGATTGTATATAGACTTGGTCTATTTCAGAGCTCTCTATTCTGTCCTCTTGATTATCTTTGTGCCAGTATCACATTGTCTGGATCACCTTTAAAGTAACACTTGAAGTCCATTTAAGTTTGTTCTCCTTTATCAAGATTGTTCTAGGACTTTTTGGTCCTTTGCATTTACATATACATTTTATAATTAAGTTGTCAGTTTCTACAAAAGTGCTTGGTCTGACTGTGATTGAGATTGATCAGTTTGGTGAGAATTGTCATTTTAACAATATTAATTGGATTTTATCTGATTTGTAAACTAACAAGTTAGGTTGCCACTATTCCATGAATGCTGACAGAAGACATAAGACTCCTGGTGCAGAGGTGAAAGACCATTTTAGACTCTCAGGAAAAGAGCAGTAGCCAAAGTGTGAGCATATTTTCTCTGAGTTCTTTAAGCCCCAAATCCCCCAGACAGATGTGGAGGATAAGATGGGTGCCTGCACATGCAGTGGGGTGCATTACAGGAGAGGAACACTGAGCTTGGGGAACTTCTGTTTAATAGCAAGCACTAACCAGGCTTGCTCTTTGTTCCAGAGGAAGATATTACTTCATACCTCAAGGTTGCTTGCTGCATACACCACCCTGAGAAAGAGCCCAGGTGGAGAGTGGTGAAAGCCTGGCATTCATGGCCTACCCAGTAAGGCATATTTGAGTCCCGTCTAGAGACCCATGGACAAATTTATTAAAAGAAAGAAAGAAAGAAATGCTACAAATTTATTTTTAAAAAAAGAAATACTACAGATTTATTTAAAAAAATGATACAGGGCTTCCCTGGTGGCACAGTGGTTGAGAGTCCGCCTGCCGGTGCAGGGGACACGGGTTTGTGCCCCAGTCTGGGAAGATCCCACATGCCGCGGAGCAGCTAGGTCCCTGAGCCATGGCCGCTGAGCCTGCGCGTCCGGAGCCTGTGCTCAGCAATGGGAGAGGCCCCAACAGTGAGAGGCCCGCGTACCGCAAAAAAAAAAGGGTTACAAATTTATTTTTTAAAAAATTTAAAAAAGAGACACCCATGGAGGAGTATTTCCCAGAACTTTTTCTTTGTAAGGAGGAGGGGGATTTTATCATTTATAAACTCCAGAAAATGATAGCACAGAAAACTTCATTCCTAGGTCAAATCAAGTCAGACACAAACATATTTTCCAGGAAAGACATTCACGGACAAGGCATTTTAGAATTCCTTCTACAGCTAAGAAAAATAATATCAGTAGTACAGCATGTTCCACAGGCAACCCTCTTAACAGTTCAATAGAGATAGGCCCCTAGTCTTGGTAAAATGTAGACCTAAGTTATAGATAAGTAGGTGCTTTAGTCATTTAAGATATCTCCAAAACTGTAGACAGACAATACCAAATGAGGATGAATACCAACCTCTCAGTACTTTTCATTTGTTAGAGGGGATTAGACATCCAATAGACAGAAATAATTCAAATAGGCTTGAGGCAGAAATAAAGCTAGATATCCAGATAGCAATGAACAACAAATAATTTAAAAGCAGACTCAGTGAGTACCAATTACTACCTTAGCACAGTTAGACTCGCCCCAGTAGCCAGGAAAGATAGGCCTGAACCCAAGGAGCTTGTAGGGTGCATTTCTCAGGCAAGCTGTGGTAGATAAGTCTGTGTGAACATCTTAGTAGGACCTCCACGTTAAAATTCAAACAAGAACAACTTAATAAACATTTTTGGAGTACTGAGGGGGAGTTTTACCTTTAATAATAAAATACATATGAGGAAGTCCTGCTTTCACAAGAACTGGCTCCCAGATACAGAGAGAAGGCTATATTTGTAGGTCAGATATGACAGCATGCAATTCCTTGTGTGTGTGTGACTTTTTAATTTTATTTGTAATTGTGGTAAAATATGCATAGTTTAAAATGTACCATCTTAACGCGTTTTAAGAGTACAATTCAGTGGCATTAAGTACAATCACATTGTCGTACAACTCTCACCATTCATCTCCATAACTCTTTTCATCTTGCAAAACTGAAACTCTTCACCCATTAAATAACAACTCCCCATTCCCTGCCTCCCCACCAGCCCTGGCAACCACCATTCCACTTTCTGTTTCTGTGACTTTGACTACTCTAGGGTACCGTATAGAAACGAAATTCTGTAGTACCTGTACTCTTGTGACTGACTTATTTCACTTTGCATAATGTCCTCATGTTTTATCCATGTTATCACATGTGTCAGAATTTCTTTCCTTTTTAAGGCTGAGTAATATTTCATTCTGTGCATACAGCACACCCTGTCTATCCATTCATCCATCAGTGGATACTTGGGTCGCTTCTACTTTCTGGCCCCCATGAATAATACTGCTGTGGACATGGGTATGAGACTTTTTTGATGGGTGAAATCTATATTGGTTTTGGCTCTGTAGAGGTGCCAAGGAATGAAGAGGATATAATTTTCGCATGAAAATGTGCGTCATTAATTTGTGCACTGCATCATTAATTTCTGCACATCATTAACTTATGTTACACAATTAAGAATTTGGTGTTCTCTGATTAACTTGAGGTTTATCTTTCTCTTGGCAAATTTTTTCTTCAAAGTGCAAATTTTACTGTTATTCCTAGTAATAACATGTATAAAACACAAAGCATTTAAAAATATCTGTTGTCTCAGTTCAGTCCAGCAAATACTTATGGATCACCATCCACATCCCAGGTGGGCTGCTCCGGATGAAAAACACAGCCTCGGACTCTGAGAGATCTTAAGGTTGGAGGAGGCAACAGATTCATGAGCAAGCAGTATGAGAAGTTCTGAACGAGTCTCTTAAGTGCTGTGGGGACATTAGTCAGGGCACCTACCTCAGCCTTGAGGGTCGAGGAAGGCTTCTCAGGAAAGGGACTGTTTAAACACGGCAAGAATGGGGTTTAGAAGAGCACACTGGGCAACAAGATTAGGGAGAATATTATATAGAGTGAGAAAAAACAAAGACCTAAAGAGACACCTTAAGGAACCACCGACATTTATGGGCAGAGAACAGGAAGTGTGGAAATGAGACTGAAAGCAGCAGCCAGAAAGGCAGGAGAAAACCAAGTGAGAGTAGTACTGTGGAAATCAACAGCACACTTCAGAAAGGAGCAAGGTTATCCAGATGTTACAGAGAGACTGAGTAGGAAAAGACATAAAGGTGTGTGCTGGATTAAACAGCAGGGTCATTGATGAGCTTGGCTAGGGAAGTTTCAGTCGCAAAATGTAGTACAAGATTAGTGCACTGAATCGGATCCATTGACTTCTGGGTGAGGGCTACATACCAAAGACAATCATTTTCCTCCTCTCTCCTGACACCTCAGTAAAATAACAGACACAGCTAGAGTGAAGAGAATGAAGGAAGGACCATCAGGAAATGCAAGTTCAACAAATTCCTAGAAGATGAGTGATCAGAGAGAAGCAGCAGCAGCTCAGAATCTGTGAGTGGGTGCTGTCATAAAAGAGAACCCCAGGGGCTCCAGACTCAATCAGACACTGATATGGAGGCTAGCAGTGAGGACGGGGGAGCCAGATGGGATGAACTAAATGTCTCTCTACCTGATGATGCTATCAGCAGGCTCTCTACAGCCTCTCTCCTCCTTCCTTCATCCCCATGCAGAAAGTGTGACAGGCATTTTACTTCCAGGGAAAAACCAGAGGATACCTGTAAAGAGACTGAAAAAAATGGGAAGAATTTCACTGCTAATATATGTGCTTCTACTTCACAGAAAAGCTATCCTTCATTCTAGCATTTGTAGCCCCCTTGCACCCCCATCCCAAAGGGGTGCAGGCAGGTACCCCTCCTGCTCATCCTAAAACATGACATAGCAATTGCTATTACATATATACAACTTACTGGCAACCATTCTGTTTGTGGGTGAGACCTAGAGGAAAATGAGACTTTCTTAAAAAGTTAAATATGCATTGTTCTGTGACCCAGCAAATCCATGCCAAGATATTTACCCAAGAGAAAGAAAAACATTGTGTATGCCAAAAGACCTGTACAGGAATTTTTATAGCAGCTTTATTACCATAGCCAAAATCTGGAAACAACTCAGATAGCTGTTCATTAGCATGTGAATGGGCAAACTATGACATATCTATACAATGGAAGGCTACTTATTAATAAAAAGAAATGAATGACTGGTGAACTCAACTCAATCTCTAAAGTTTTAAATCGAGCGATATAAACCAGGTATGTAAGAGTACATATCGTATAATTCCATTTATATAAAATTCTAGAACAGGCATAGTTAATCTATAGTTGTAGAAAGTTGATCAGTGATTGTCTGGGGCTGGGAGTTAGGGTGAGCTTGACTGTAAAAGAGCATGGGGGAATTTTTTTTTCCCCATTTGACTTTATAGTATGTGCATTTGTTTATTTATTTTTATTGAAATATAGTTGACATGTTAGTTTCAGGTATACTACACTGTGATTTGACGTTTGCTTACATTATGAAATGATTACCACGATAAGTCTAGTAACCATCTGCCACCATACAAAGTTACTACAACATTGTTGGGAATTCCTTGGCAGTCCAGGGGTTAGGACTCAGCACTTCCACTGGCTTGGCCCAGGTTCAGTCCCTGGTCGGGGAACTAAGATCCTGCAAAGCTGTAAGGCGTGGCCAGAAAATAAAAAGTTACTACACTATTGTTGACTATATTCTTTATGCTGTACATTATATCCCTGTGGCATTTTTCTTTTTCTTTTTTAAAAATTTGTATTGGAGTATAGTTGATTTAAAATGTTGTTAGTTTCTGCTGTACAGCAAAGTGAGTCAGTTGTACATATACATATATCTATTCTTTAGATTCTTTTCCCATATAGTTCATTACAGAGTATTGAGAAGAGTTCCCTGCGTAGGTCCTTATTAGTTATCATCTATTTTATATGTAGTAGTGTGTATATGTCAATCCCAATCCCCCAATTTATACTTCCCCCCTCCCCCCCACCTGGTAACCATAAGTTTGTTTTCTACACCTGTGACTCTATCACTGGAGGTTATATCTCTTAATCCCCTTCCCCTGTTTCACCCCACCTCCCACCTGCCTCCCATCTGACAACCATTCATTTGTTCTCTGTATCTGCAAGTCTGTTTTCATTTTTTGTCTGTTCACTTGTCTTGTTTTTTAGATTCCACATATAAGTGAGATCATTATGGTATTTGTCTTTCTCCATCTGACTTATTTCACTTAGCTAATACCCTCTAAATCCATCCATGTTGTCACAATTTCAAGATTTCTTTTTTATGGCTGAGTAATATTCCAGTGTATATATATACTGCATCTTCTTTATCCATTTCATGCATCAATGCACACTTAGCTGCTTCCATTTCTTGGCTACTGTAGATAATGCTGCAATAAACATTGGTGTGCATGTACCTTTTTGAATTAGTGTTTTTGTTTTCTTGGAGTAAATACACAGAAGGGAAATTGCTGAATCAGATGGCAGCCTATTTTTAATTTTTTGAGGAAACTCCACACTATTTTCCACAATGGCTATAGCAATTTACAATTCCACCAACAGTGCACATGGGTTCCCTTTTCTCCACATCCTCTCCAATACTTGTTATTTATTCCTTTTTGACAATAGCTATCCTGACAGGTGTGAGGTGATATTTCATTGTGGTTTTGAGTTACATTTCCCTGATGATTAGTGATGTTGAGCATCTTGTCATGTGTCTGTTGGCCATCTGTATGTCTTTTTGGGAAAAATGTCTATTCAGATCCTCTGTCCATTTTTTACTCAGGTTGTTTGTTTGTTTTTTGATGTTGAGTTGTATGAGGTCTTTGTACAGTTTGGATATTAGCCCCTTATCATATATATCATTTGCAAATATCTTCTCCCATTTAGTAGGCTGCCTTTTGTTTTGTTGATAGTCTCCTTTGCTGGGCAACAGCTTTTTAATTTGATATAGTCCCATTTGTTTATTTTTGCTCTTGTTTCTCTTGCCTAAAGAAACACATCAAAAAAATATATATATATATATTGCTAAGCTGTCAGAGAGAGTACTGCTTGTGTTTTCTTTTAGGGCTTTTATGGTTTCAGATCTTACATTTAAGCCTTTAATCCACTTTGAATTTATTTTTGTATATGGTGTAAGAAAGTAGTCCAGTTTTATCCTTTTGCACATAGCTGTTCAGTTTTCCCAACACCATTTATGGAAGAGGCTGTCTTTCCCCACTGTAAATTCTTGCCTCCTCTGTCATATAATATTTGATCATATAAACGTGGGTTCATTTCTGGGCTCTCTATTCCATTGACGGTGTGTTTGTTTTTGTGCCACTGTAGCTTTGATCACTATAACTCTGTAGTATAGTTTGTTCTTCTTCCTCAAGATTGCTTTGGCTATTCAGGGTCTTTTACGTTTCCATACAAATTTAAAAATTATTTGTTTTAGTTCTGTGAAAAATGCCCCTAGTATTTTGACAGGGATTACTCTGAATCTGTGGATTGCCTTTGGTCATTTTAACAATATTAATTCTTCCAAGCCATGAGCATGGTGTATCTTTCCATTTGCTTGTGTCATCTTCAGTTTCTTTCATCAGTGTCTTATAGTTTTGAGAGTACAAGTCTTTAACCTCTTTGGTTAGATTTATTCCTAGGTATTTTATTATTTAATGCAATTGAATATGGGATTGTATTTTTAATTTCTCTTCCTGATAGTTTGTTATTAGAGTATAGACATGCAGTAGATTTCTGTATATTACTTTTGTATCTTGCAACTTTACTGAATGCATTCAATAGTTGTAATAGTTTTTTGGTGGCATCTTCAGGATTTTCACTATGTAGTATGATGTCTTCTGTGAACAATGATAGTTTTACCTTTTCTTTTCCAATTCATATTCCTTTTCTTATTGTGATGGCTACGATTTCCAATATATGTTGAATAAAAGTGGAGAGAGTGGGCATCCTTGTCTTGTTCCTGATTTTAGAAAAAATGCTTTCAGCTTTTCACCACTGAGTATGTTGTTGGCTGTGGGTTTGTCACATATGGCCTTTATTACGTTGAGGTATTTTCTCTTTGTATCCACTTTGTTGAGAGTTTTTATCATAAATGGAAGTTGAATTTTGTTAAAAGCCTTTTCTGTATCTATTGAGATGACTGTATGATTTTTATTTTTCAATTTGTTAATGTGGTGTAGCATGTTGATTGAATTGCAGATATTGAACCATCCTTGAATCCCTGGGATAAATTCCACTTGACTGTAGTGTGTGATCCTTTTAATGTATTATTGAATTTGGTTTGCTAATATTTTGTCAAGGATTTTGCATCTATGTTAATCAATGATATTGGCTTATAATTTTCTTGTTTGTGGTGTCTTTGTCTGGTTTCAGTATCACAGCAATACTGGCCTCATAGAATGAGTTCAGAAGCATTTATTTCTCTTTAATTTTTTGAGTTTAATAGAGAAGGATAAGTGTTAAGTCTTCTTTAAATGTCTATAGAGCATACCTGTGAAGCTGTTTGGTTCTGGACTTTTGTTTATTGGGAGTTTTTAAATTACTGATTCAGTTTCATTACTGGTCATCAGTCTGTTCATATTTTCTGTTTCTTCCTGATTCAGTCTTGGCAGATTGTACATTTTTAGGAATTTATCCATTTCTTGCAGTTGTTCATTTTTCTGGTGTATAATTGATTTTTGTCTGTTTGTTTTTGCGGTACGCGGGCCTCTCCCGTTGTGGAGCACAGGCTCTGGACATGCAGGCTCAGCGGCCGTGGCTCACGGGCCCAGCCGCTCCGCGGCATGTGGGATCTTCCAGGACTGGGGCACGAACCCGTGTCCCCTGCATCGGCAGGCGGACTCTCAACCACTGCGCCACCAGGGAAGCCCTGGTGTATAATTGTTGGACAGTCTGCAGTTCTGATTGGGTTATGGTTGAGTCAGTTTTAATAAAACAAGAAATTCCTATCTTTGGTAATGAAAATCAGGATGTGGCTTATCTCAGCATGTGAGTGTTTTATAATTTTTTGGTAGTTTATGGATTTCAGTAATTCAAGGCTTTAATAAATGGAAATTTTTTTCTGGGCTATGTGATCAGCATAACCAAGTTAAGAGCAAAATGTTGTTTTGACTTTTTATACTATAAACGTTAAACCTGTTGTCTCATCTAATATAGTGTCCACTTAAGGAAGGATTTAACTGGTCATTTTACTGATGAGGAAACTGAGATTCAGAGAAAATCTGTCACTTTCTTCAGGTAATATGACTAATAATTACTGATCAAGGATTTAAATCTAGCGTTACCTACTCCAACACCACAGTGCATCCTTCTGTAATGACACATTTAGTTTTAAGAAAGAAACCAGTGAAAAGAATAAGGTGCAATTGCACAGCAAGAAGACTGAATGGAAAACCTTTCTTTTAATGTGTTCTCACTTAGAGCCCTTAATGCTCAAGGAAACCATACTGGAAAACTATAGATAGAATTCACATTTCTATGATATCCATGTTTCAATCTTATGGTGCTGTTCAGAGTTGGTACCAAAAGCCTTAGCAGGCCTGGGAAGTTCATGTTTAGGGACTCTCAAAGTTGAGGCTGCCTTCATTTTCTGGTTGAAACTTATCTTTGAGTCTTTAAATTGCAGTGAAATGGAAAATTTGAGATTTCGATAGACAAAGCGTAAAGAACTTGGGACGTATTTTATTCTCTGTCGCATCCAGTGGCCAAGCAGTTGCCATGTACTACCACACTACTTCTGTCCCTCTACCTAAAGGATATAATCTTAAATAGCTTGGACAGTCATAAGGCCCAGAACCAACATGGCTCACTTAGTACTGGGGGCCCTGATCCTACACCAGGGTCCCTGTCATCATTCTGTTGACTTAGGTGACAAGTAGAGAGAGTATACTAATCTTTTCCATTACATTTCTTGAGACAGAGAGTTTGGGCTCAGTAATTCAGAATACTAAGATACTTCTTAATCCGTTTATACCAATAAAAAAAGCAGGGAAGGAAGTTTCTAAATAAGAAGCCCTTTGGATTGGACCAATTCTCGTATAATGAATTCTTAGTTGGTTTAGTGTGTAATCTGTACTTTAGGAATGAGCACCAAGACTTGGGCTCACCATGCTTTAGAGCACTGGCTATAATTTATTAGTCTCATTCCTCTGTAAGAAGGAAAAATAATTGATAACAGGAGTTTCTGACTTGAGGATTTTGCCAAGGATGCCTCATGACATCTTCCTAATTCTGGAGTTCATGTGTCTCTTGATCTCTGCTGAAAGTGAATCCCAGCACCAAAAGGATTGCAAATGCATACGTTTGCAAATTAGTGGTCGTCCATGGTTTAATTGAATAGTAGCTTTCAAACTCAGTGAAAGTCCGTGGGGAGTTGGCTGCCTGTCTGATTTTTCTGGCCCTGGAAACGGAGCAAGCCAAGCAGCTGACCCCTCTTTCTGGATCTGTCAGGGCAGGTCGTGATTCAGGCTGGAATCTACAGCTGCAGGAAGGTAGTGGCAAGTGAGGAACAAGCTGGCTGTGACTCGGGGGGTCCCATGTGGCGGTGGGATATTGATTGTCATTTGTCAGCCTGGGTGTTGACAGAAGACTGTCTATTGGTGTCACTGCCCATCAGATACGATCGCTGAGTTTTTGAGATGTGCTCTGCTTTTCTGGAGTAAGAGGATGTGGCATTTGAAATGTGAGGGTGCTATTTTATATTTAGAAGTGAGTGAACAGCTGCCAATTATCTGTAACTTGGGTAAGAAAGAAAATCCAACTTTACTGGGGAGTTGCCCTGTCTTGATAATTGGGTGGAACTACTAAGAAAGAAATGAGCAAATATTCAGATGTCTGTGTGAGGAATATTTCTTCCCTCCCTCCTTTCCTTCTTCAAAATTGTGACTCAGTGATGTGCAAGCCTGATTTGGTTACATATTTAATAATCGCCAGTGATCTCAAAGACTACGGTGAAATCCAGTGCATTTAAATTCGTTTAGAAGCAGTGGGGATATTTAATAATGACAGATGTCAACAGAGAAAAAAACATTTTAATTAAATGGACTTAAGATGATTTCTGTGAAGCACTGACTATGCATGTACTAGATATGTGCAAGATTTACTTCCTGTTCATTCATTCATTCCACAGATATTGAGAGTGTTATGTGCCAAGCACTTATTTATGTGCTAAATATACAGTGCTGAATAAATAAAAGTCCATACAATCATATAGCTGACATTTTAAGAGGACACAGACAATTAGTAAATGGACATATATAGTGGGTTGTGTGTGATAAGCCCTGAAAAGAAAAATAAATCGGGGAAAGAGGCAGAGAATAGGAATTAAGTGTGTTTACTGTTTTGTCAGTAGGGGGAAAGCTTCACTGATAAGACATCTGTCTTTTGAGTAGAGAGCTGTAGCGGAGGGGAGGAGCCTTGTGTGTGCCTGGGCTAAGGGTGGTCGAGACAGGCAAACAGAACTGCAAAGACCTTGAGGCAGAGAATGCTTGCAGAATGGCACTAAGAACAGAGGGACTAGATGAAATGGGAGAAAGAGAGTGGTGAGATCAGAGAACGAGAGTCCAGATTAGGTGAGACGTTGGAGGTCATGGTGAGGATTTTAAGGGAGATTGAAAGTATCTGAGGGCATGAAGCAGAGGCCCGGCATTGCCTGAACATTATGTATGTACTTTTTAATATACTTTTTACAACTATGTATTTATACTTTTTCTTATTGTAATCCTCACAGCATCCCTGTGAAGTTGGTATATTATTATTACTTATTCCCAATTTTACACAAAGACACTAAGGCTCATAGATATGAAGGAAGTTGCCCAAGTGACAAAGAGAAAATGTAAGGCTCTTTTCTTCCAACAGCTTCCCATCTGCCCCTGCACTCTTCGTGGGTTGACGTTTAATCTAGAAAACTCATGTCATTAATTGGGATGATAATAGAAACATGGAAAAGCCCACTCTTATCAACATTCCACTAAGTGAGAAAAAGAAAGACACAGGTGAACCTTATTCTGGGAATTATGAATCTTGGAGAAGTTTATCTTTTTTTGTTTTGAAAAAATTTCCAACTTACAGAGAAGTTGCATAAACTTAACAGAGAACTTCTGAATACCCTTTGAATAGGTTCATTACTTTACATTTTTTCATATTATATCCATCTCTGTCTATGTCTGTACATATATATAAACACATATTATTATATTCCTGAACCATTGGAGAGTAATTTGCATATGTCATACTTCTTTACTCTTTAGTGTTTCACGAGGTATAGCCTACAAATAAGAATATTCTCGGGGCTTCCCTGGTGGCGCGGTGGTTGCGAGTCCGCCTGCCGATGCAGGGGACACGGGTTCGTGCTCCGGTCTGGGAAGA
>NW_006791108.1:493555-532210 GCF_000442215.2 Lipotes vexillifer | reverse complement strand
CAAAAAAAAAAAAAAAAAAAAAAAGAATATTCTCTTACGTGACTGCAGTAGAATTACCAAATTCAGGAATTTAACATCTATTCAATATTTATATTTAATCTACCATGCATAACCCACTTTAAAAAATTGTCCCAATAATGTTTTTGCATCTTTTTTCCCTCTGTAGTTCTGGATCAGGTCCAGGATTGTGTATTGCATTTAGTTGTCTCTTCAGACTACCTTAATTTGGAACAGTTCCTCAACCTTTTCTTTTACGACATTGTGTTATTTGGAGAATAGAGACCAGTTATTTTATAGAATATTCCCCAATTTGAGTTTTTCTTATGTTTCCTCATGGAAAGATTCAGGTTATGCATCCCTAGTCAGAAAACTACCTAACTGCTCTAGTGTCCTTCTCAGGATTTCACATCAGGGAGCATTGAGGTCTATCTACCCCTTGTTGATAATAGAAATTTTGATCACCAGGTCAAGATGTTTTTCAGTTTATCCACTATAAAGTTACTGTGCTTTCCCTGTTAGATGTAACTAATAAGCAACCTGTGTGAAGGCACTTTGAAATCATGCAAGTATCCTGTTCTTCATCAAGCAGCCCAAATTTAGTGTGCATTTATTATCCATTGCTTTGGAAAGACAGTTGACTTTTTTTTTTTTTTATATATGTAAGCAAGATTCTGCAATCTTGCTAAGTCACTTAGTTCTTGTAGGTTTCTTGTGTAGCTTACTAAGATTTTCTCCATAAATGATTATATCTTCTTTGATTAGAGACAGTTTTACTTCTTGCTTTCCTATCTGTATTTTTTTAAACTTCTTTTTCATGCTTATTGCACCAGCTAGGACCTCTAGTACAGTGTTGCCTAGAAGAAATTAGAATGGAAATCCTTACCTTGTTCATGATCTCAGGGCAAGCATTCACTTTTCACCATTAGCTGTAGTTCTTTTATGTAGATGTCTTTTATCAGGTTGAAGAAAGTCCATTCTACTCCTAATTTGCTAATGGTTTCTATCTTGAATTGTCTTGTGAAATGCTGTTTCTGAATCTATGATGATTGCATCATTTTTATGTTTAGCCTATTAATATCATGAATTACATTTATTGATTTGTGAATGTTAAAACAACCTTGAATTTCTGAGTTAAACATCATTGTTGTGATGTATGATCCTTTCTATATATTGCTGAACTAGATTTGCTAGAATTTTATAAATAATTTTTGTGTCTGTGTTCCATAGGTATTGCTTTTTTTATGTTTTTGTTTGATTTGTGTATCAGAGTAGTACTGGTCTTATAAAATTGGGGCAGGTTCCCTAATCTGTAAACTCTTTGTGTAGAATTTGGCATTGCTTCTTCCTCAAACGTTTGTTAGAATTAACAACTGAAGCCAAATGGACCTTGAGTTGTCTTTGGGAGAAGATTGTTAACTACAAAGTCAATTTATTTAATATGTATAGGTCTATTTAATGTATTTACTGTTTATTGAGTGAGCTGTAATAGTTTATGTCTTTTATGGAATTTGTTCATTTCATCCAGGTTGTCAAATTCGTTGCCCTTAAGTTGTTCATAACATTCCTTCATCTCGGTGTCATCTGTAATGATGTCCTTTCTCTCATTTTTTATATTGGAGATAGGTTTTTTTCCTCGATTAGTCTAGCTAGAGGTTTAGCAACTTTATTGATACTTTTCATGAAACAGCTGTTTGTTTCATTCATTTTCACTATTTTGTCCATTTTCTATCTTACTGATTTTTGCTCTTTATTTTCTTCCTCTGATTACTTTGATTCTCTGATTACTCTTCTCTGACTTCTTAAGGTAGATGCCTAGATCATTTATTTCATTCCATTCTTTTTTTTTCAATATACACACTTAATGCTGTACATTTATTTCTACACATTGTCCTAGCTTCATTCAATAAATTTTGGTATGTTCTGTTTTCCTTGCCATACAGTTCATAATAATTTGTATTGTTATTTGTTTTTTGTCCTGTGGGTTTCTTTTTTGATCTGTGGATTATTTGGAAGTATATTGTTAAATTCCCAAACATTTGGACATTTTCCCAATAGCTTTCTATATTCCACTTGGATTCTTTTGTGGTCTGAGAACATGGTTTATATGATATCAGTGGTTTCAGATTTGTTGGAGTTTGTTTTCAGGTCTACAATATTGTCCATCTTGGTGAATTTTCCACGTGCAGTTGAAAATAATATGTGTTTTGTTATTATTGGGTGGACTGTTCTCTAAATATCAGTTAAGTCAAGTCAGTTTATGTTTTATGATACTTGGTCTACTTATTTATTAATTATGTAGAGAGGAAAGTTGGAATGACCAACTATAACTGGACTTTTTGTACGTTATAGTTGTTTATGCCCCTTTGCTATATTAAAGTTGATATTCTATTGAGTATATCTGAGATTATGCTTCAGATAGTGACTCAAGAAAGCAAAAATTGGGCTTCCCTGGTGGCGCAGTGGTTGAGAGTTCGCCTGCCGATGCAGGGGACACGGGTTCGTGCCCCGATCCAAGAAGATCCCACATGCCATGGAGCGGCTGGGCCCGTGAGCCATGGCCGCTGAGCCTGCGTGTCTGGAGCCTGTGCTCTGCAACGGGAGAGGCCACAACAGTGAGAGGCCCGCATACCGCAAAAAAAAAAGAAAGCAAAAATTAAAGACTCCAAGTTTCTAGGAGCTATTTTTCAATTTTTTTCTCTTATGAGGAAAACTCATACTTCAACTCAGCTGGAGCATGGCTGCTCCATGCTCTCTGCTCTCAGTATTTATTACATATTCACTGGCCCGTTTTCTGCTGAACATGTGCACAAAAATATCTGCATACTACTGATATATTTATGGATGAAATGACATTATGTCTGGGTTTTGCTTTAAAATGTCCAGCTAAGAAAACAAAAAATACATGACTGTAGAAATGAATGAAGATTTACAAAATCTTAGCACGTTTTGAATCTTAATGATAGAAATCTTTATATTAATCTATGTATTTTATGTACTTTTGAAAATTTTCATAAAGTAAAAATCATATGTGAATAAGTCTATAAAAATATGATTGGTTGGGGGGGCGCCTTCAAGACGGTGGAGAAGTAAGATGTGGAGATCACTTTCCTCCACATAGATACATCAGAAATACATCTACACGTGGAACAACCCCTACAGAACACCTACTGAACGCTGGCAGAAGACCTCAGACCTCCCTAAAGGCAAGAAACTCCCCACGTACCTGGGTAGGGAAAAAGAAGAAAGAAAACACAGAGACAAAAGAATAGGAACAGGACATGCACCTCTGGCAGGGAGCTGTGAAGGAGGAAAAGTTTCACACACTAGGAAGCCCCTTCACTGGCGGAGACAGGGGGAAGCTTCGGAGCCACAGAGGAGAGCACAGCAACAGGGGTGCAGAGGGCAAAGTGGAGAGATTCCAGCACAGAGGATCAGTGCCGACCAGCGCTCACCAGCCCGAGAGGCTTGTCTGCTCGCCTGCCAGGGCGGGGTGGGGCTGGGAGCTGAGGCTTGGGCTTCAGAGGTCAGATCCCAGGGAGAGGACTGGGGTTGGCTGCGTGAACACAGCCTGAAGGGGGCTAGTGCGTCACAGCTAGCCGGGAGGAAGTCCGGGAGAAACTCTGGAACTGCCTAAGAGGCAAGACACCATTGTTTTGGGGTGCCCGAGGAGAGGGGATTCAGAGCACCGCCTAAATGAGCTCCAGAGACAGGCGCGAGCTGCAGCTATCAGCACAGACCCCAGAGACAGGCATGAAACGCTAAGGCTGCTGCTGCAGCCACCAAGAAGGCTGTGTGCAAGCACAGGTCACTGTCCACACCTCACCTCCCGGGAACCTGTGTAGCCCAACACTGCCAGGGTCCCTTGATCCAGGGACAACTTCCCCAGGAGAAAACATGGCGCGCCTCAGCCTGGTGCAACATCACGCTGGCCTCTGCCGCCGCAGGCTCGCCCCACATTCCATACCCCTCCCTCCCCCTGGCCTTAGTGAGCCAGAGCCCCCTAATCAGCTGCTACTTTAACCCAATCCTGTTTGGGTGAAGAACAGATGCCCTCAGGTGACCTACACGCAGAGGCGGGTCCAAATCCAAAGCTGAACCCCGGGAGCTGTGCAAACAAAGAAGAGAAAGGGAAATCGCTCCAGCAGCCTCAGGAGCAGCGGATTAAATCTCCACGATCAACTTGATGTACCCTGCATCTCTGGAATACATGAATAGACAGCGAATCATCCCAAAATTGAGGTGGTGGACTTCGGCAGCAACTGTAGATGTGCGGTTTGCTTTCTCCATCTAATTTGTTTCTGGTTTTATGTTTATCTTAGTTTAGTATTTAGAGATTACTATCATTAGTAGGTTTGTTTATTGATTTGGTTGCTCTCTTCCTTTTTTTATTATATATTTTTTCCCCTTCTTTTTTTGTGAGTGTGTATGTGTATGCTTCCTTGTGTGATTTTGTCTGTATAGCTTTGCTTTTGCCATTTGTCCTAGGGTTGTGACTGTCTGGTTTTTTTTGTTTGTTCGTTTTTTTTTTTTTTAGTACAGTTTTTAATGCTTTTATCATTGGTGGATTTGTTTTTTGGTTTGGTTGCTCTCTTCTTTCTTTCACTCTTCTTTTATTGCTGTTTAATTTTTTTATTTTTAATAATTTCATTCTATTTTAATAACTTTATTTTATGTATTTATCCTTCCTTTCTCCCTCCCTCCCTCCCTTCCTTCCTCTTCCTTTTCTTCTGAGCCATGTGGCTGACAGGGTCTTGGTGCTCTGGCCGATGTCAGGCCTGAGCCTCTAAGGTGGGAGAGTCGAGTTCAGGACATTGGTCCACCAGAGACCTCCTGGCCCCACCTACTTTCAGACAGCAAAAGTTCTCCCAGAGTTCTCCATCTCAACACTAAGACCCAGCTTCACTCAATGACCAGCAAGCTACAGTGCTGGGCACCCTATACCAAACAACTAGCAAGACAGGAACACGACCCCACCCATTAGCAGAGAGGCTGCCTAAAATCATGATAAGGTCACAGACACCACAAAACACACCACTGGATGTAGTCCTGCCGACCAGAAAGACAGATCCAGCCTCATCCACCAGAAACAGGCACGAGTCCCCTCCCCAAGGAAGCCTACACCACCCACTGAACAACCTTACCCACTGGGAGCAGACACCAAAAACAACAGGAACTACGGACCTGCAGCCTGTGAAATGGAAACCCGCAGCACAGTAAGTTAAGCAAGATGAGAAGACAGAGGAAAACACAGCAGATGAAGGAGCAAGGTAAAAACCCACCCGACCAAACAAATGAAGAGGAAATAGGCAGTCTACCTGAAAAAGAATTCAGAGTAATGATAGTAAAGATGATCCAAAATCTTAGAAATAGAATGGAGAAAATACAAGAAATGTTTAACAGGGACCTAGAAGAACTACAGAGCAAACAAGTAATGATGAACAACACAATAAATGAAATTAAAAATTCTCTAGAAGGGATCAATAGCAGAATAACTGAGGCAGAAGAACGGATAAGTAACCTGGAAGATAAAATAGTGGAAATAACTACTGCAGACCAGGATAAAGAAAAAAGAATGAAAAGAATTGAGGACAATCTCAGAGACCTCTGGGACAACACTAAACACACCAACATTCAAATTATAGGGGTCCCGGAGAAGAAGAGAAAAAGAAAGGGACTGAGGAAATATTTGAACAGATTATGGTTGAAAACTTCCCTAATATGGGTAAGGACATAGTCAAGTCCAGGAAGCGCAGAGTCCCATACAGGATAAATCCAAGGAGAAACACACCAAGACACATATTAATCAAACTATCAAAAATTAAATACAAAGAAAAAGTAATAAAAGCAGCAAGGGAAAAGCAACAAGTAACATACATAGGAATCCCCATAAGGTTAACAGCTGACCTTGCAGCGGAAACTCTGAAAGCCAGGAGGGAGTGGCAGGACATATTTAAAGTGATGAAAGGGAAAAACCTACAACCAAGATTACCCAGCAAGGATCTCATTCAGATTCCAACAAGAAATTAACACCTTTACAGACAAGCAGAAGCTAAGAGAATTCAGCACCATCAAAACAGCTCTAAAACAAATGCTAAAGGAACTTCTTTAGCCAGGAAGCACAGAAGAAGGAAGAGACCTACAATAACAAACCCAAAACAATTAAGAAAATGGTAATAGGAACATACATATTGATGACTACCTTAAATGTAAATGGATTAAATGCTCCAACCAAAATGCATAGACTGGCTGAATGGATACAAAAACAAGACCTGTACATATGCTGTCTACAAGAGGCCCACTTCAGACCTAGGGACACATACAGACTGAAAGTGAAGGGATGGAAAAAGATATTCCATACAAATGGAAATCAAAAGAAAGTGGGAGTAGCAATTCTCATATCAGACAAAATACACTTTAAAATAAAGACTATTACAAGAGGCAGAGAAGGGATCTGCCTTCTGGGATTGATCCCTTGATAATGATCAAGGGATCAATCCAAGAAGAAGATATAGCAATTGTAAATATTTATGTACCCAACATAGGAGCACCTCATTACATAAGGCAAATGGCTAATAGCCATAAAAGGGGAAATCGACAGTAACACAATCATAGTAGGGGACTTTAACACCCCACTTTCACCAATGGACAGATCATCCAAAATGAAAATAAATAAGGAAACACAAGCTTTAAATGGTACATTAAACAAGATGGACTTAGTTGGTATCTATAGGACATTCCATCCACAAACAGCAGATTACACTTGCTTTTCAAGTGCTCTTGGAAAATTCTCCAGGATAGATCATATCTTGAGTCACAGATCAAGCCTTGGTAAGTTTAAGAAAATTGAAATCATATCAAGTATCTTTTCTGACCACAACGCTATAAGACTAAATATCAATTACAGGAAAAACATCTGTAAAAAATACAAACACATGGAGGCCAAACAATATGTTACTAAATAACCAACAGATTACTGAAGAAATCAAAGAGGAAATCAAAGAATTCCTAGAAACAAAGGACAGTGAAAACACGGCAACCCAAAACCTATGGGGTGCAGCAAAAGCAGTTCTAAGAGGTAAGTTTATAGCAATACAATCCTACCTCAAGAAACAAGGAACATCTCAAATAAACAACCTAACCTTACACCTAAGGCAATTAGAGAAAGAAGACCAAAAAAACCCCCACAATTAGCAGAAGGAAAAAAATCATAAAAATCAGATCAGAAATAAATGAAAGGGAAATGAAGGAAATGATAGCAAAGATCAATAAAACTAAAAGCTGGTTCTTTGTGAAGATAAACAAAATTTATAAACCATTAACAGGCTCATAAGATAAAAGGGAAGAAGACTCAAATCAATAGAATTAGAAATGAAAAAGGAGAATAACTGACACTGCAGAAATATGAAGGATCATGAGAGATTACTACAAGCAACTCTATGCCAATAAAATGAACAACCTGGAAGAAATGGACAAATTCTTAGAAAAGCACAACCTTCCGAGACTGAATCAGGAAGAAATAGAAAATATAAACAGACCAATCTATTAGGCCACCATCGCCCTGATACCAAAACCAGACAAAGATGCCACAGAAAAAGAAAACTGTAGGACAATATTACTGATGAGCATAGATGCAAAAATCCTCAGCAAATCCTAGCAAACAGAATCCAACAGCACATTAAAAGGATCATACACCATGATCAAGTGGGGTTTCTCCCAGGAATGCAAGGATTCTTCAGTATATGCAGATCAATCGATGTGATAAATCATATTAACAAACTGAAGGAGAAGAACCATATGCTCATCTCAATAGATGCAGAGGAAGCTTTTGACAAAATTCAGCACCCATTTATGATAAAACCCTCCAGAAAGCAGGCACAGAGGGAACTTACCTCAACATAATAAAGGCCTTATGTGACAGACCCACAGCCAACATCGTTCTCAATGGTGAAAAACTGAAACCATTTCCACTAAGATCAGGAGCAAGAGAAGGTTGCCCACTCTCACCACCACCATTATTCAACATATTTTTGGAAGTTTTAGCCACAGCAATCAGAGAAGAAAAGGAAATAAAAGGAATCCAAATCAGAAGAGAAGAAGTAAAGCTGTCACTGTTTGCAGATGACATGATACTATACATAGAGAATCCTAAAGATGCTACCAGAAAACTACTAGAGCTAATCAATGAATCTGGTAAAGTTGCAGGATAGAAAATCAATGCACAGAAATCTCTTGCATGCCTATACACTAATGATGAAAAATCTGGAAGAGAAATTAAGGAAACATTCCATTTACCATTGCAACACAAAGAATAAAATACCTAGGAATAAATCTGCCTAAGGAGACAAAAGACCTGTAGGCAGAAAACTATAAGACATTAATGAAAGAAATTAAGATGATACAGACAGATGGAGAGATATACCATGTTCTTGGATTGGAAGAATCAACATTGTGAAAATGACTATAGTATACAAAGCAATCTACAGATTCAATGCAATCCGTGTGAAACTACCAGTGGCATTTTTCAGAGAACTAGAACAAAAGATTTCACAATTTGTATGGAAACACAAAAGACCCCAAATAGCCAAAGCAATCTCGAGAAAGAAAAATGGAGCTGGAGGAATCAGGCTCCCTGACTTCAGACTATACTACAATAAATAAAGTAATCAAGTATTTATTATACTACAATAAATACAGTAATCAAGACAGTATGGTACTGGCACAAAAACAGAAATATAGATCAATGGAATAGGATAGAAAGCCCAGAGATAATCCCATGCACATGTGGTCACCTTTTTATGAAGGAGGCTAGAATATACAATGGAGGAAAGACAGCCTCTTCAATAAGTGGTGCTGGGAAAACTGGACAGCTACATGTAAAAGAATGAAATTAGAATACTCCCTAACACCATACACAAAAATAAACTCAAAATGGATTAAAGACCTAAATGTAAAACCAGACACTATGATACCCTTAGAGGAAAACATAGGCAGAACACTCTATGACATAAATCACAGCAAGATCCTTTTTGACCCACCTCCTAGAGAAATGGATATTAAAACAAAAATAAACAAAGGGGACCTAATAAAACTTAAAACTTTTGCACAGCAAAGGAAACCATAAACAACATGAAAAGACAGCCCTCAGAATGGGAGAAAATATTTGCAAACGAAGCAACTGACAGAGGATTAATCTCCAAAGTATACAAGCAGCTCATGCAGCTCAATATCAAAAAAACAAACAACCCAATCCAAAACTGGGCAGAAGACCTAATTAGACATTTCTCCAAAGAAGGTATACAGACTGCCAACAAACACATGAAAGGATGCCCAACATCACTAATCATTAGAGAAGGACACATCAAAGCTACAATGAGGTATCACCTCAGACCGGTCAGAATTGCCATCATCAAAAATCTATAAACAATAAATGCTGGAGAGGGTGTGGAGAAAAGGCAACCCTCTTGCACTGTTGGTGGGAATGTAAATTGATACAGCCACTATGGAGAACAGTATGGAAGTTCCTCAGAAAACTGAAAATAGAACTACCATACAACCCAGCAATCCCACTACTGAGCATATACCCTAAGAAAACCATAATTCAGAAAGAACCGTGTACCACAATGTTCATTGCAACTCTGTTTACAATAGGCAGGACATGGAAGCAACCTAAGTGTCCATTGACAGGTGAATGGATAAAGAAGATGTGGCACATATATACAATGGAATATTACTCAGCCATAAAAAAACGAAATTGAGTTATTTGTAGTGAGGTGGACCTAGAGACTGTCATACAGAGTGAAGTAAGTCAGAAAGAGAAAACCAAATACCATATGCTAACACATATATATGGAATCAAAAAAAAAAAAAAGGTTCTGAAGGACCTAGGGGCAGGACAGAAATAAAGATACAGATGTAGAGAATGTACTTGAGGACTCGGGGAGGGGGAAGGGTAAGCTGGGACGAAGTGAGAGAGTGGCATGGATATATATACACTACCAAACGTAAAATAGCTAGCTAGTGGGAAGCAGCTGCATAGCACAGGGAGATCAGCTCAGTGCTTTGTGACCACTTAGAGGGGTGGGATAGGGAGAGTCAGAGGGAGATGCAAGAGGGAGGAGATATGGTGATTTATGTATATGTGTAACTGATTCACTTTGTTATACAATAGAAACTAACACTCCATTGTAAAGCCATTATACTCCTATAAAGATGTTAGAAAAAAAAAGTGTTGTTACAACGTAAAATATATATATATATATGATTTGGGGCATCAAGAGCTACAGACATTTTTCCCGGAAACAAATCTCATTTACCTATATGTTTATCTACCTGCTGGTCATCCGAGGTGTATTGATCAAGAGTTTTCAAGCTGCATTGAAATGAGCTCTTCAAATTACAGTAGCAGTTGCAGGAAGGTGAGGTGACTGAGCAGTAGAACTTGAGAATCTTTATAATTTGGGCTTTGTTGAATTTGGCTAATAGTTTTTGGCAAAACAGAACAAGGTTAGGATAGTCTGGGCTCAGCATTACTCTTTTCAGTCTTCCTTAGTGCCATCTCCCCATTCTTCTTTAAAGTGCTTGTAAATGCTTTCGCTGCCTTGGGAGTGTCAAAGCAACTATGTCATAAAATAGGTTAACAGAAAAGAAAATATTTAAGTGTGTTTTAAATATTTAAATTTATTTATTCATTAAAAAATGGTTAATGCACTGTGGTGGTGGTGAGGTGGGGAAAATAGGCATTGTCCTATGTTCCTGTGGAGTATAAATTATAACAGTTTGTATAGAGGGCAATTTGGTGATATATTTCCAAATTAAAATGGGCCCATCTTTTGATCTCACTTCTAGGAATTTAATTTACAAATATACTCATAAATGGGAGAAATGAAATTTAAGAAAATACTAACATTAACTCATTATTTTTAACATCAAAATACTGAAAACAACCAAAATGTTCATCATTAGACTGTTGGTGATTTGGAATACCATATAGCTGTCTAAAAGCTAAAACCTCTGCATACTTAGGAAAAAAACCTTCTAGATACACTGTTAAATTAAAATTTTTTAAATGGGAGGCTTTATTTATATCACCTATGATTCAATGAAAAAAATATTTATTTGGTGTTTAAAACCCTCAACCATTCAGGCACTGAGCGAGGTGTTAGGGATATAATATTCTTTCATTGTTTTTCTGTTTGCTGAGCAATTTGTTACCAGGCAAGTGCCTCCCCCAACCCTCCCAAACCTTCTCTTTGTAAAAGAAGACTCCCTGTGGTTCCCAGGTAAGATAGCGATGTCCCGAAAGCAATGTAGTTCGTGTCATCTTAAGCTATTTTAGTGTATCCTTATGGAGTCATGAGGCATAAAGGAAGAGACAGTATGTTGTATTAAACTCATCTCAAGGAAGGGGAATCATTATAAAAAATTTGTTGTTGAGACAACATGTTAGTTTGCTCATTAAAAGGACTGCCAGATCTCCTGGGATGTATAGTCAATGGTGGTCTTACATCAATCAGATTGGAGTTAAAATCTGCTTCTGGTGGTTTGAAATTCAGAAATCATTTCTGTACCAAAGTAACTTGCAGGAGGCATAGGTTCAGGCTAGTCTGCAAATTTCACGGTATACCTGAGGCTTAGTATTCAAATTCTATAAACTACTAAGGAGTGTTATAGAGTATAACATCCATATTCAGCAGCAAGAGTAATAACATGGGTAAAGGTTTCTCTGAGGAAAGAATTTAAGATGCCACCATCTTCTCCAGTAGTTCACGTGCTAATGAAACATATTCCTGGAAACTCACAGATACAATAATGGTCTAACATGACACTGCATATCACACAAATGTGTGGATAAAGTGGTGCTTCCAGGAGTCCCCAGAACAAGGAGCTAGAACAACCTTTTGCCTAGGAACGCCTATAGCTCTTTGCTAACATCTTGGTCACCCCCTTTCCCTGTGCTGGTTCCAGAAATTGGCTAACCTTTTTAGTTTCTACCATCCACACCTATAGATATTCATAGGGTTTAAGGATTCTCTTCCCATCGAGCTAAAGGTCTCCTTTTTTTCTCTCTCCTTTTTTTCTTTTCAATTCTTACAGGACTACTTTGAGCAGAGTTTTTCCGCAGTGGCACCATTGACCTTTTTTTAGTCTGGATAATTCTTGGTGGTGGTGGTCGATGGAGCTGTCCTGTGCACTGTGGAATGCTTAGTGGCATCCCTGGCCTCTAAGCAGCATGCCCCTCCCCAGTTGTGAAAAACAGATGTCTTCAGACTTTGCCAGATGTTCCTTGTGGGGAACAAAATCACGCTTGGTTGAGAAACAGTAACTTGGAAACCTCTTGAAAATTCTGTGGGTTTGATTGCTGAAAATAAGGAGGAAAATTAAGGTTCAACAAATAAGCTGCATTTCTATTCCTTTTTTTTCATCACTGATTTGACCAAGAACTGCAGTTTGCAAATGTAGTTCTTGGTCAAATCAAGAACAGTTCTCTGATCACCAGAGAAATGAATTTCCCAGAAGATAAATTACATTTAGCCTACAAAGTGATTTTGTTTTAAAATTAAGCTTTAAGACATTTAAACTAGGTCTATACTCTACCCTCCAGATTCTTGACAGTCGCCACTATCTAAAGATGCACACACTTGGCCTGCTTCACTTATTTCCATAACCTGTTCTGAATCATGAAGGATTTGAGTGTGCCAGCCCTTTCTAGGGTAGACTATAGAGGAGAAGGCAAGGACTAACGTGTATTCATCAAGCATACTTTAAAGCCACCATAGTCCACATAACACTTTATCCAAACTAGAAAAAAAAAAAAGCCCCTTTCTTAAAAGGATAGTTTTTTTCTCATCTGCCAGAAGGTTATCTGTATACTGATATTGTCAGAAAAAAATACAGTTGCCTGCCATTTGCTAAAGAATTGTAAAAAATAAGTCTGCAATGCTTTTGATAAATAGTGTAGCCCCAAGGTTGGGCATTGCACACCCTGTAAAACCACACATGGTGGTCTTACATATTTAAATTATGTAAGGTCTATATTCCATAGGGAAACTTTGATTTAGGCTTTCCTGGGAATTTCATTAAGTGATCTGGGTTTAGAGCATATCATTAAAAGAACAGGGCAGATCGTAGAATGAGAGTAAAATCACCATTATCTTATTTTCCCTGTGGTTGAAGGAAAATAATCTGCTCTTTCTAATAGGCAGGCATTCCAACTCAGACCCTGTCCTGGACCAGTCTTGGGGATGGGAGGGGTAAAACTCAAGGAAGAATGGTTGAGTGGGAGAAGGAAATAAAAGCAGAGGAGACTCCTGAGTGGTGGTGACATCAAGGAAGAAATGGGTTTCTGAGGCTGATAAAACCTTCTGGCCCACATCCTGGGCCAGAACTAATCTAGGGAGGCTGTTCTTTCTAGGCTTGACTACTATTTATCTCATTAGTGATTAGTGGTACCTAGCCAGGGTTCTGAAGAGAGATAATCCCTCCATTTTCATGTTCTCAATTCAACATTCACTTATGATTGTTTCTCTTTCTTTTCTCCATTAATCTTTTTCATTTATTTATTCAATAAATGCTTTTTTCTGTCTGTTTATAAAAAAGATATTTAGTGTTTACTTTTTTACTGCTTGTACCTTTTTCTTATTTAATTTTTGTTGTATATTGGAGTATGGTTGATTAACAGTGTTGTGTTAGTTTCAGGTGTACAGCAAAGTGATTCAGTTTTATATATATATATATATATATATATATATGCACACACACACACACACACACACACACACACACACATGTGAATCTATTCTTTTTCAAATTCTTTTCCCATTTAGGTTATTACAGAGTATTGAGCAGAGTTCCCTGTGCTATACAGTAGGTCCTTGTTGGTTATCTCTTTTAAACATAGCAGTGTGTACATGTCAGTCCCGAACTCCCTAACTATCCCTCTCCCCAACCCTTTTCCCCTGGTAACCGTAAGTTCGTTCTCTAAGTTTGTGTGCCTGTTTCTGTTTTGCAAATGAGTTCAATTGTGTCATTTTTTTGGATTCTGCATATAAGCAATATCATATGATATTTGACTTTCTCTATCTGACTTACTTCACTTAGTATGATCATCTCCAGGTCCATCCATGTTGCTGCAAATGACATTATCTGATTCTTTTTAATGGCTGAGTAGTATTCCATTGTATACATGTAGCACATCTTCTTCTTCCATTCCTCTGTCAGTGGACATTTAGGTTGCTTCCATGTCTTGGCTATTGTAAAAGAGCGCTGCAATGAACATTAGGGTGCATGTATCCTTTTGAACCATGTCTTTCTCCAGATATATGCCCCATAGTGGGATTGCTAGATCGTATGATAGCTCTATTTTTAGTTTTTTAAGGAGCCTCCATACTGTCCTCCATGGTGGCTGTACCAATTTACATTCCCACCAACAGTGTAGGAGGGTTCGCTTTTCTCCACACCCTCTCCAGCATTTACTTTTTGATGATGGCCATTCTGACTTGTGTGAGGTAATATCTCTTTGCAGTTTTGATTTGCATTTTTCTCTAATAATTAGCGATGTTCAGCATTTCTTCATGTGCCTCTTGGCCATCTGTCTGTCTTCTTGGGAGAAATGTCTATTTACGTCTTCGTTCAATAATGTTTTTGAGCAGCTACTGTGAGCTTGCACTATGACAGATCCATGCTTTTATGGAGAAACCATTTTCTAAATGTAACTTCTGCCCAAGAAACCTCTTCACAGAAGCCCTTGCAGCTGGAGATAATTTTTAGTTTTCTCAGTTTCCATTTTAAAGTTTATTTTTCATTATTGTATCTGAGGGGAAAACATACTACAATTTCTGTTAGCATTTTGGCTTAATTATTTTCAGCATTTTTGTTTTGTACCCATTTCTAAATGGTTGTGATTATTATTTCCATATTATTTTACATCCTACTATTTTCATTTAGTACTCCATCATAAGCATATTTCCATATTTTTTGGACTTTATAAGCATAATTGAAAATATGTAAATAATATTCCCCAAAGAGTTCCTATAGCTTACTTATTAACCTGGCCTCTATAGTAGGATATTTTAATTCTTTCTACTTTTTAAATTATAAATATTTTTGCTATTATAATTGGTAAATAGCAACATTTTTTATTTTACAAATGAATGAATGTCTTTGGGCCTATAGTTTTTGGATGGTTTCATTTACATCAATCCCCAGAAGTTGAACAAATGTGCCAAAGGATATGAACTTCTGCTTCTTGCTCTGATACATACTGCCGGACTGCTTTACAAAACACATGTTCTGATTTATGATGACTACAGCAGTATTTGTGTGTGTTGTTTCACTGAAACCTTAACAAAATTGGATGTTGTAGATTTTACTGATTCAGTTGTTCTTAAAAATAGTACATAGTTTCAATTTGCATTTCACTGCTTTCCATGGATATGAAATTGAGGGCAATTTCGTTAGAATCCCAGAATTTCATCTTTGGGCACTGGGTGGTGTCATTTGTTTGCCATCACGTGACCATCTACTCAGGCAGTGTCAGTCATCAGAGCTCTTCATGGGTGTTACTCTGCTTTTCTTTTTTTAGCCATAAGATTCCACTTCCCTACTCCCTTAAGTTAGACGTGCACATATGACTTGCTTTGGCCAATAGATGTGAACAAGAGAGGTGTGTCATTTCTGCCTGAAGATTTTACAAGCCATGTTCCTGCTTTCTTGCAGACACAATCCTAGGCACTTTCTAGCCTGGGTCCTTTGGTGACAATAGCATGAAGCAAAAGCCCTGCACTGACCTGTTGCATATAGCATAAATGAGAAGGAAATGTGGTTTTAAGCCACTGAGATTTGGCGACTGAGTTAGGAACATAACACACCTGTGTGTCTGACCCAGCCAGCACAGCTGCTCCACCTGCCTGCGTGGCTATACCATAGTGCCCGTGTGCAGGACCCCTTCAGCACCACAGAACACGCAGCAGACCTTCAAGTCAGGTGCTTTTCCAAACAAGGAAAGCGTGGTATTTATGTACAATCCATTCAATTCCAAGCAACAAAGTGGGTGACAACACCATGCATCTGCCAGCTCAAATTATTTTTGTCATCTCAGATTGAAAATTGTTTTAATATTCAGCAGGGAAATAACTTAATGTGGGTTGGCTTCAGGCAACTTTTAAAAAATTGTTTTTCCT
Source organism: Lipotes vexillifer (assembly GCF_000442215.2). NCBI lineage: Eukaryota > Metazoa > Chordata > Mammalia > Artiodactyla > Lipotidae > Lipotes > Lipotes vexillifer. Next base: position 516,032 of record NW_006791108.1, on the reverse strand, counting down.
TCACGACAGGCCTGTAAAAGCTAATTAAAAAAAAAAGAAGCTAACATTTATTGATCATTCATTATGCTTCAGGGACTGTGCCAGCAGAATCTCCTTTATTTCTCCTTGCAACATGATAAGGTCAGTGCTGTAATCATCCCCCGTTTACAGGTGAAGAAAGGGAGGCTTGGGGTGAATGTCACTTGTGAAAGTCATTCTCTGGTTAATAGCAATACTGGGATGTGAACCAAGGTCCATGGGGCCGTGCACCGCCACTACATGACAAAGACCACCTTGGTTTTTCCCAGACATTATCAAGGCCCCGAATTGGGCACATTTTGGTCTTGTAAAATGTCCTTTACTACTGTCATCTTTCCCTTTCAACTGCCTTTGTCATATTGTGATCAGAGATTTTATAATATGTATGATTTTGTGCAACCAACGCTTAGGAAGCAGACACTGTACAGGCTTGAGACACAAACATTAATGAGACATAGTTGCTTCCCTCCAGGAGCTAATACTTCAGAGTAGCACTCACCAGTAGAAGTGCAAGGTGAGCCTCAAAAGCGAGCCATGTATGTAATTTAAAACATATATATGTGTGTATTTCACTTCTTAAATTAAAAATAACAAAATTTACCATCTTAACCATTTTTAAAAAAATATTTATTTTATTTTTGGCTATGTTGGGTCTTAGTTGCAACATGTGGGATCATCTGCTGTGCCGTACGGGCTCCTCGTTGTCGCGCGTGGGCTTCTCTTTAGTCGTCGTGTGCAGGATCCAGAGCGCGTGGGCTTTGTAGTTGTAGCCCACATGCTCAGTAGTTGTGGTGCTCCGGCTCACTTGTCCCGTGGCATGTGGGATCTCTTAGTTCCCTGACCAGGAATCGAACCCGCGTCCCCTGCATTGGAAGGTGGATTCTTAACCACTGGACCACCAGGGAAGTCCCCATCTTAACCATTTTTAAGTGTACAGTTTGGTGGTATTAAGTACATTTATACTGTTGTGCATCCATCTCCGACTCCATCTCTAGAACTCTTTCCACATACGTAATTTTAAAGTTGTAGTAAACACATTTTTTGAAAAAGCCAAAAGAAACAGATAAATTTTATTTTATTAATATAACCCAGGTACATCCAAAATGTTACAGTTCAGAAGTGAAGCCAATATAGAAAAGTATTAACGAGGTATTTTACATTCTTTTTCTTTCATCCTGTGTTTTTGAAATCTTGTAGATTTCATTTTACTCTTAACAGCACATCTGAATTTGGACTGGCCCCACGTGTCAAGGGCTCTTTTGCCTTCTGTGGCTAGTGGCTATCGTATTGCACAGCACAGGTCTAGAGGGAAAGATAAAAGCATTAGAATGATTATTTCAAGGTAATGAGGAGGATGGTGGGATGGAATGTCCATGGGACACTGTGGGAGGACAGCAAAGCAGCACTTACCTCACCCTGGAGCTCCAGGGAGGCTTCGGGAAGATGGTACCTGAGTTGGGCAAAGAAGAGGAGATTTAAGGCATGGAGGCAAAGCCATGCAAGGAACTGCCAGCAGTTTGCTGTGGTGAGCAGAAAATGCAAGGCAGGGGAAGTGGTAGGAGGTGTGACTTAGCAGGGAGAGCAGGGCCCAATTGTGAAGGGCCTTGTACGGGAAACCAAGGAGTGTGGATTTTATTTCATGTCCCTCTGCAACTTTACAATGTCCTTTCATACACATTAGGTAATTTGGGGATAGCATCGGCCCTTGAGGTGAGCATTTGTGGCCAAGACTACTTACTGCCTCCTCATTCTATTCTCTCCTCCTTCCGTACTGTCAGAAGTTCTATTTTATTAGAGGTGATGGTGACCATCGTTAAAATGTACACCTCCCAGCCAGCCTTGCAAATAAGGATGGCAGTTCATTGGATAGGGTTTCTGGGAAATCTCCTTAATATGGGCTGATTCAGAGAGGAATTATGTCATTTATCCGTTGCCTCTTCCAGCTTCTTGCTGCCTGGAGTGTAGACTTGATTGCCGGAGTTGCAGCAGTCATTTTTGACTATCAGGCACACTGAGGATGGAAAGTATATTTTAAGCACATCAGAGGAGAAGGGTTCCACGGTACCTATGTTTGTTTGACTGTGGAACTGCTGCACCAGCCTTGCACTCCCTAATTCTGGACTTCCTTTAGATGAGAGAAAAATAAATCATTCTGTCATTTAGGTCACTGTTATTTGAGTTTTTGTTATATGCAGACAAACCTAATCCTGACATATAGGATACATAACCCTCTGATTAACTCTGTTAGTTCATTTTGCAGAGTTTACCAAAAATCTGAAAAATTAAGTGATCTGATATAAGGATCATGTAGGGAGTACTAGTGTCAGAGACAAAACTGAAGCCCGGGAATTCTGACCCCAAAGCCTATGCTTTACTTATTGTACCACTTTGTTTTCCAAAGATGTAATTTCTGTTGATTTCCCTCTCCTGTTACTGCACGTTTTCAGGAGAGCTGCTGTGCAGAACAGTGACCTTAGAGTACCAGGTCACAGTTAATGACATAATGTCCTGTATGGGGGATCTAGTAAGATCTGGTGTGCTGACCACTTTGTCCCAGCCCCTACCTGGGCATGGGTGTCCTTTGCCTTGACCATCTGGCAGGAGGCCCGTAAAACATAGAGGCAAGTAGTGGCCATGTCCTTCTTTCTCCTGAGCCACCCACCCCCTCTCCAGAGCTGGTTTCTTGCCTTTAGGGCTCCCTCTGCCTGCTTCCACTGTGTTCTCCTGGCTGTGCAGAGAGAAGGTTCACCCATGCCCTACTCATCCTGCAGGTACAGGATTGTACAGGCATCTGGCTTGCCCTTCTCCCGTCCTGTAGTCTGCCCCCTGGCTATGTGCTCAGTTAGCATCTCTAGCACAAGGTGGCAATACCCCAGTCTGTTAGTTCGGCAACTTGTTGGCATCTCTGCAGAGAGCTGAGCAGGAAAGGAGGTTGCTGACTCAAGGCTAAATGTGATTTTCATATCATCTGCGCAGCTCAGTCATCCGCAAGATCTTGTTACTTGCAATTGGCCAAAGCAATCAGTGGTTTATTGAGCGTCCTCCTTGACCTGCAGAACTACCATCAGCAATACCTCCTCTGCCAGCAAACGGTCCTGAGCCAAGTGCCTTGTGCCTGCCTCCCGGTTCCAGGTGTGGCCGGGTTGTAGCCATGGCCTTCAGATGGTGCTTGCGAGCTGACCTGATACTTATCACTCCATGATTTCTCTGACCTTATGTGCCAATATTCCTGCACAGCTGGGTAGAGAAGTATGTCTGCTGCTTGGCTCTGTATCTAGAGATGAAGTGAGTAAACTTTTTCTGTAAAGGGCCAGCTACTAAATATTTTAGTTTCATGGGCCGTATGGCCTTTGTCACAATTACTCAGCTCTGTGCTTGTAGCATGGAAACAGCCATGGACAATATGTAGAAGAATGAAGGTGGCTGTATTCCAATTAAACATCTTTTATGGACACTGAAATTTGAATTTCATGTCATTTTCGTTTGTCACAAAATATTATTCTTGCTTTGATTTTTTTTAAAACTATGTGAAAATGTAAAAAATTCCTTAGCCTGTGGCTGGTACAAAAACAGGCCAGAGGCTGGATTTGGCTCATGGGTGATAGCTTGCCCACCCCTAATTTGGAGGAAGGGTAATGTGATAGTTAAAAGCATGACTTTTGGGGCTTCCCTGCTGGCGCAGTGGTTGAGAGTCCACCTGCCGATGCAGGAGACATGGGTTCGTACCCTGGTCCGGGAAGATCCCACATGCCACGGAGCGGCTGGGCCCGTGAGCCGTGGCCGCTGAGCCTGCGCTTCCAGAGCCTGTGCTCCGTAACGGGAGAGGCCGCAGCCGTGAGAGGCCCGCGTACCACAAAAAAAAAAAAAAGCATGACTTTTGGTGCAAATCCTGGTGCTTTCACCAATCAGCCATATAACTTAACAGCAGTCACTTCATCCTTCTAAGGTTTGGTTTCCTCATTGTGAAATGGGAATAATTCCAGTATGTACTGCAGAGGACTGCTGGTGGATTAAATGAGATAATGGATATAATGTACATAGCCCAGCGCACTATAAACATCCACCACGGGCCCAGTGCTGGACTAGTCACTACGGGAGATCCAAAATGAACCAGGCACAGCTGCACTCTCCAGGAGCTAGGAATCTAGCAGGGAGGTGGCCGTGTGCCCCAGTAACTGTCACACACGTGGCAGAGTGATCATAGCTGTAAGAGAGGCACAGCAGGGACAGTTTGTCATCTGGATGTTTGCAGTGCTGCTTCTTGGGGTGTTTTGGAACGCTCAGGGTGTTCTCTCAAAGAAAGCGTGGACCCATCTGGGACTGCCGTGGCGAGGCCAGTCCCTACACCTGTGTCAGTCCCCTGCTGCCCAGTGGCGCTGCGGCACTGAAACCCGGCTTCCCCATCACCCTTGCCCCAGCGCGTCTGCTATTTCCTCTACTCAAGGTCCCTCGGCAGCCACAGAGGTAGAGCTTTCACTTTCCATCCTTTGTAATATAGCCCACTTGAGGTTTTGGCAGTTAGCACTTTGTCATTGGTAAATTTCTGTTACATGGAAGTCATTCTAATAAAATGTACACAATTTGCCAGTAAGTCATTTTGCAAGCAAGGTGAGATACATGGTTATTGACCTTTGAGGTATTTGCATTATTTTAACTTCCACTTAAAAACCAATCCTACCCTTACTCCTTTGTAAGATTACTTGTTTTGCCCAGTCTGGCCACCAACTAGAATCCTTACTGGGCTTATCACCTGGGGACCACCTACCTCTATATTCCTGGCCTTGAGGATAACAGAGTGACTTTGTCGTGAATGCCTAGAACTTCCATATGGTTTTAATGGCATACAGCTTTCTAAATCATTTCCTTTTATATAACAAATGAATCACAGACACACTTCTGAGACTATATTAATAAGTAGTGATATTCACATACTAACAGCTGATGTTACCTCCAGAAAGAACTGGATCCTTTTAGCAGCAGTCCTGATCCTTTTCAGTTTGTTTCCCGAAGTCTTCCTGAATTGACATCACCCACGAATCCTTTTGTGTCCCGTGTTGCTCATATCCTGTGCTGTTCCATCCCAACCTGACCTGGCACCTTCTTGAATCAGGTATTTCATACTGATTGCAGAGCTTTCTCTGTATCTCCGACTGCAGTTACCCAAGTTCAAGCCTTTAAAGTAGTGATCTTCTTATTCTTCCTTTTTGCAAAACCCTTTAAGAGGGTCCTTTTCTTCCGATACACTTAAAAGATGCCTGCTGCAGCTGGCAGTTACCTTGGGAATGCCTTCTCTCATTTTTACACTGTTACAGTTTCCTTCTACCCTGTCCACCCTGTGATCTCCCTTCTGCTGTGGCGGTAGGAAGGGGTTTTGAGGTTATTCTAGAATTTTGAAGTATGAAAAGAGCTTCCAAGTTCAGTATGTCATGGAAAGCTGGCCTGTGATGGCTGTTGTGTAAAACAGTTCCAGACAACACTGTTCTCTTCATGGTCTATGTGAGTATTTTGTGCAGTGCACAACCCGCATGGTGATGCTCAGCTACCGTGGCCCAATGGACGGGACTCATTGAGGCCCTGGTGCATATACTCTGCCTTACTAATGAAGAAGGGGGAGGAGGAAGAAGAGAGAATAGCAGGACTTTTGTAGAGCTTCTTTTGTGCTAGGTACTCTTCTAAGCACCTTACATGTATTAACTTATTTAATTATCAAGAGATTTTTACTTATTCACTCCTATACTGTGCAGTCCCCGTCCTGGACGATGGTGAACAGGCCGGAAACAGGCTTCCTTCCCTCATGCAGGATGCGATCAAATGATTTTTGATGGAACTGATCAAAAAGTTAACTGTGATATCCATGGCAGGACCAAAGCTCAATGCAAAGAAAATTGCTGAACTTGTCATCAGACCCTCCTCAACAATCCACACAGGCTACCTGTTGCATGAGATGACAGATCTAACCTTGTACTGAACATTACATCACCAAGTGGCCTTTCTGTCCAGCCTTAATTTGAGACTCCATATGTTGGCCCCTCCACACTGGAAAATTAGGCTGCTTCCCCACTTGCACAGCAGATTGAAAAATTTCCCTGCTGGGAACTTTGCTTCAGGCCATGACCCTCCTCCTTCCTCTCTGCCTTTCCAAATTCCTCCTGCTACCTGCAGCTCACCTTTCGCCTCCCCTAAACAGCCTTCCCTGATGGGATGAATACACAACACTTGGTCTCCTTGGATTTTTGAATACAAATTATCCCACGTGATTTTGTGTGTAATAATGCATTGGTTTGTAATAGTCATTTTGTGTGTGTCTCTTCTTTGAGGGTGGGAACCTCATTTCTAGTTTTGTTTGTACCCCCTCTATAGCCCCGCTCTTTTGCCCAGCACACGGCAGGTGATCAATAAGTGCTTTTTAATAAGGAGCTGACTCACTGCCAGCACTCTGGCCCCCCTGGCTCAAGTTCTTCTGAGGCATGCAGCCTTCCAAAAAAAGCTGACTTTCTTGGCTTCCTTCCATAGTACTGGAATGAATTTCAATACTAGACCTTCAAAGAAACAACTCAGAAAGGGCCATTTCTACCCTTGAGGAATTGCAAAAGAAACAAATCCCCAGTGGAAGGGAGGCCTAGGGGCCCCTTGGATAAAATTCACACCTGTGTCTATTCGTTTTTCTTTAGCAGAATAAAATAATTCCCAACCTGAGCTAACACTGAGTACTTATTATATGACATATATATGTAAATATAGATATAAGGGTATATACATATGTAAGTAAATGTAAATATGTATGTTTATATGTGCATATATTTATATTCAGCAGCCACCCTAGGGGATAGGTATTATTATCAATTCTCATTTTTCAAAGGACACCTTTAAGTAACCTGTGCAAGCTCACACGATAGCAAATAGTAGAGCCACAGCTGTATGCCAGACAGGCTAGTTTGAGTCTGAGCTCTTGGCATTTGCACTATACACTTTTATACTGTAAGTCTTCAGATTAATTAGAGTCCTGTGAGTGTGTGTGAGTATGTGTGTGTGTGTGTGTGTGTGTGTGTGTGTGTACCTGTGTGTAGACAAGACAGGAAACAATTTTAAAGTGCAACATTTTATAAACTTGATGCTTTTTTCTAGCTTTATTGAGATATAGTTGACATATATCATTGTGTAAGTTTAAGGTGTACAGTGTGTTGATTTGATACACTTATAGTGAAATGATTACCTCAGTAGGGTTAGTCAACACCTCCATCACCTCAAATAATTACCATTGTTTTTTTGTGGTGAGAACAGTTAAGGTCTACTGTCTGAGCAATTTCAAGTATATAATACAGTATTATGAACTATAATCACCATACTGTACATTAGGTCTCCAGCACTTATAACTGGAAGTCTGTACCTTTTAACAACATCTCTCCATTTCCCTCACCCCAAACCCCTCATAACCACCATTCTACTCTGTTTCTATGAGTTCAGCTTTTATAGAATCCACATATAAGTGATATACAGTATTTGTCTTTCTCTGTTTGACTTATTATACTTGCCATAATGCCCTCTAGGTATGTCCATGTTGTCATAAATGCCAGGATTTCCTTCTTTCTCATGGCTGAATGATATTCCGTTGAATATATATGCCACATCATTTTTATCCATTCATGTGTAGACAGACACTTAGGTTGTTTTTGTATTTTGGCTGTTATGAATAATGCTGCAGTGAACATGGGAGTGCAGATAAACTCTTTGAGATAGTAATTTCATTTCCTTGGGATATATCCCTAGAAGTAGGATTGCTGGATCATATGGTAGTTCTATTTTTAATTTTTTGAGGAACTTCCATACTGTTTTTTGTAATGGCTGTACCAATTTACATTCCCACCAACAGTGTATGAGGGCTTCCTTTTCTCCACTTCCTGACCAACACTTGCATTCTCTTGTCTTTTTGATGATAGCCATTCTAGCACATGTAAGGAGATATCTCATGGGGGTTTTGATTTGCATTTCCCTGATAATTAGGATGTTGAGCATCTTTTCATGTATCTGTTGGCCATCTAGATGTCATCTTTGGAAAAATATCTATTCAGGTCCTCTGCTCATTTTTTAATAAGATTGTTTTTCTGCTGTTGTTTTGTATGAGTTCCTTATATATTTTGTTTATCCTGTATCAGAGAGATGATTTGCAAGTATTTTCTCCGATTACATAGATTATCTTTTCATTTGTTGATTGTTTCTTTTCTTTGTGGAAGCTTTTTGATGAGGTCCCACTTGTTTAGTTTTGCTTTTGGTGTCATATCCAAGAAATCATTACCAAGACCAATATCAAGGAGTTTCTTGTTTTCTTCTAGCAGTTTATGGTTTCAGTTCTTATGTTTAAGTCTATAATCCATTTTGAGTTAATTTTAGTAAGTGCTGTCCAATCACATTCTTCTGTGTGTGGTTATCTAGTTTTCCCAACACCATTTTTTGAAGAGATTATCATTTACTCATTGAGTATTTTTGGCTCCCCTAACAAATATCAGTTCACCATATATGTGAGAGTTTATTTAGGGGCTCTCAATTCTATTCCATTGATCTGTGTTTACATTTTTATGCCAGTGCCATATTGTTTGGGTTAATATAGCTTTGCAGTATATTTGATATCAGGAAGTGTGATGCCTCTAGCTTTTTCTTCATTCTCAGGATTGCCTTGGCTATTCAGGGTCTTGTATGGTGCCATACACATTTTAGGATTGTTCTATTTCCATGAAAAATGCAATTAGAATCTTGATAGAGATTGCACTGAATCTGTAGATCAGTTTGGGTAATATCGACAACAATATGAATTCTTCTGAATGACAAACATATATGTTTCCATTTATTTGTGTCATCTTCAGTTTCTTTCATCAATGTATTATAGTTTTCAGTGTATAGATCTTTCACCTCCTTGGTTAAATTTATTCTTAAGTGTTTTTCTAATGCTGTTGTAAATAAATGTGGTTTTTTAAAATTTCTTTTTCAGATATTTCACTGTTAGTAAGTGTATAGAAATACAACTGATTTCTGTATGTTGATTTTGTATCCTGAAAATTTACTGAATTTGTTGCTTAGTTCTAACAGTGTTTTGGTGGAATCTAGGATTTTCTCTATATAAGGTCATATCTGAACACAAAGACAGTTTTACTTTTTCCTTTATAATTTGTATGCCTTTTCTTTCTTTCCTTCTTTCTTCTTTCCTTACTTCCTTTCTTTTTTTTCTAATTGTTCTGACTAGGACTTACAGTACTATATTGAATAAGATTGGTAAGAGTGGGCACCCTTCATCTTGTTTCTGATCTTAGAGGAAAAGCATTCAACCTTTCACCATTGAGTATGATGTTATCTGTGGGCTTGTCATATATAGCCTTTCCTATTTTGAGGTACATTCCTTTTAATTAAAAGGGATAAATCTTTTTAATGTGCTGTTAAATTCCATTTGGTAATAGAGTGTTGAAAATTTTTACATTTACGTTCATCAAGGGTAATGGCCTATAGTGTTTTTTTTTTTTTTGCGGTACGCGGGCTGCTCACTGTTGTGGCCTCTCCTGTTGTGGAGCACAGGCTCCGGACGTGCAGGCTCAGCAACCATGGCTCACGGGTCTGGCCGCTCCGCAGCATGTGGGATCTTCCCAGACCGGGGCACGAACCCATGTCCCCTGCTTCAGCAGGCGGACTCTCAACCACTGCACCACCAGGGAAGCACTGGCCTATAGTTATTTTGTTGTTGTTTGTTTTGTTTTTTTGTAGTATCCTTATCTGACTTGGTATCAGGGTAATGCTAGCCTCATAAAATAAGTTTAGGAGTATTTCCTCTTCTTCAGTATTTTGGAAGAGTTTGAGTAGGATAGCCATTAATTCCTTAAATGTTTGATAGAATTCATCAGGGAAACCGTTGGACCCTGGACTTTTCTTTGTTGGGAAGATTTTCTTTTATTACTGATTCAGTCTCCTTATTCATGATAGCTCTGCTCAGATTTTCTGATTCTTCATGATTCAGTTTGGTAGTTTGTATGTTTCTAGAAATTTATCCATTTCTTCCAGGATATCCAGTTTGTTGACGTGTAATTGTTAATTGTAGTATCTTTAATCCTTTGTATTTCTATGGTCTTAGTTGTAATGTCCCCTATTTCATTTCTGAAATAATTGAGTCTTCTTTTTTTTAAAGATAGTGTAAAGTTTTGCCACTTATATTTACCATTTTAAAAAATACCTCTTCGTTTTGTTGTTGTATTCTGTTGTTTGCTGATCTCTGTTTGAATCTGCTCTGATCTTTGTTATTTCCTTCCCTCTGCTAACTTTGGGCTTATTTCCTTCTTCCTTTTCTAGTTTCTTGAGGTATAAAGTTAGGTTGTTTATTTGAGATCCTTCTTTTTTCTTTCTGTAGTTGTTTATTATTATAAACTTCCCTCTTAGAACTACTTGTGCTGCTTCCCATAGGTTTTGGTATGTTGTATTTCCATTTTCATTTGTCTTATATATTTTTAAATTTCTTTTTAGACTCATTAGTTAGGAGTATATTGTTTAATTTCCATGTATTTGTGAATATTCCAGCCTTCCTCCTGTTATTGATTTCTAGTTTCATACTGCTATTGTCAGAAAAGATACTTGTATCATTTGTTTTGATACTGGTAAATTTGCTAGGACTTGTTTTGTGACCTATCGTATGATCTATCCTGGAGAATGTTCTCTGTGCATTTGGGAAGAATGTGTATTATTCTGCTGTTGGATGGAATGTTCTATATAAATCTGTTATGTTCATTTGGTCTAAAGTATAGTTCAGGTCCAGTGTTTCCTTGTTGTTTGTCTGGTTGGTTTATTCACTGTTGGTAGTGGGGTATTGAAGTTCTGTACTATTATTGTATTGTTGTCTATTTTTCCCTTCATATCTGCTAGTATTTGTTTAATAGATTTAGGTGCTCCAATGTTGAGTGCATGTATATTTATGATTGTTATATCTTCTTGATTGATTGACCCCTCTATCATTATATAATCACCTTGTTTTTCAGTTTTTACAGTTTTTGGCTTAAAGTCCATTTTTTTCTGATGTAACTACAGTTGACCCTTAAACAATACTAGGTTTGAACTGTGTGGGTCTATTTATATGCAGATTTTTTTTCAGTAAATACATACTGCGTTACCATGTGATCCACAGTTGGTTGAATCCATGGATGTGGAACCACAGATGTGGAGGGCTGTCTGTAGTTATATGTGGATTTTCAACAGCATGGGGGGTTGGCAGCCTTAAACTCTGTGTTGTTTAGGGGTCCACTGTATAGCTACCACTGCTCTCTTTTCGTTTCCATTTGCATAGAATATCTTTTTCTGTCCCTTCACTTGGATTGGAGCCTTTGTGAGTCCTGAAAGCTGAAGTGAGTGTCTTGTAAGGAGCATATAGTTGGGTCTTGTTATTTTTATCCATCCAGCTACTCTATGCCTTTTGACTGCAGAAATTAATCCAATTATATTTAGAGTAATTATTGATAGAGTAATCATGGATAGGTAAGGACTTGACTAATGCCATCTTTATTATTTTCTTGCTGAACAAATTCCCTTGTTCCTTTTTCTCCTCTCTCGATGCCTTCCTTTTTGAATTGGTAATTTTCCACAGTGGTAAATGTTGATTCCCTTTATCTTTTGTGAATATACTATAGGTTATTGCTTTGTGGTTACTATGAGGCTTACACAAAACATCTTATAAATATAACAGTCTACTTTACACTTATAATAACTTCAATAACACAAAAACTATACCCTTTTATACACCCCACCCTTGTTTAGTTTTGATGTCTCAATTTACCTCTTTTTATATAGTGTATTTATTAACGAATTATTTTAGCTATAGTTATTTTTAATACTCTTGTCCTTTAATCCTTATACTGGAATTAAGTGGGTAACACACCATGTTACAGTATGACAGTATTCTGAATTTGACTATATACTTACCTTTACCAGTGTGTTGCATATTTTCAATGTTTTTATGTTACTAATAGTGTCCTTTCACTTCATCTGAAAGAGCTCCTTTCAGCATTTCTTGTAAGGGAGGTCTAGTGGTGATGAACTCCCTTAGCTTTCGTTTATCTGGTAGTCTTTATCTCTCCTTCATTTCTGAAAGATGCCTTTGCCAGATAAGATATTCTTTGTTGGCAGTTTTATCTTTCATCACTTTGAATACATCATCCCACTGTCTCCTGGCCTGTAAGGTTTCTGGTGAGAAATTTCCTGATACTCTAATGGGGGTTCCCTTGCAAGTTACAAGCTTCTTTTCTCTTCCTGCTTTTAAAATTCTCTCTTTGTCTTCAGTCTTTGACAGTTTTATTATAATGTGTGTCGGGCAGAATCTCTTCGAGTTCGTTTGGTGACCTAACTTCATGAACTTAGATACCCAAATTTCTGTGCAGATTTTTGAAATTCTCAGCCATTATTTCTTTAAGCAAGCTTTATGCACACACCCTCTTTTCCTCTGGAACTCCAGTAATTTTTAAGTTGTTTCTTTTTATGATGTCCCATAGATAACATATGCTTTGTTCACGGTTTTTCATTCTTTTTTCTTTATTCTTCTCTGACTGGATAATTTCAAAGGTCCTGTATTCTACCTCACAACTTCTTTCTTCTGCTTGATCCATTCTGCTATTGTTGTTCTCTGTTGCATTTTAAAATTTAGTTCATTGTATTCTTCAGTTCCAGAGTTTCTGTTTGATTCTTTTTTACGATTTGTTTCTCATTGTGTTCATGCAGAAAAAACTTTTCCTGATTTCGTTGAATTGTCTTTTTGTGTTTTCTTATAGCTATCCAGTTTCCATAGAACAGCTATCTCAAATTACTTACTGGATAAATCACAGACCTCCATGTCTTTTTGATTGGTTACTAGAAGACCATTGTGGTCTTTTGGTGATGACTTGTGTCCTTGATTTTTCATGTTCTTTGAAATTTGCTTTGCTGTCTTCACATCTGAAGTAGCATCACTTCCTCCAGTCCTTACTAACTGGGACAGCAATACCTTCCATCAGCCCTGCTAAGGATTCTGAGGCTCTCAGACCTTCTGTGGATACATCTGCTCCACATTTCTTACTCCCTCTTGTGACAGAATTCTTAAGTTTGGATGTCTTCTCTTGATCCTGCAATGCCCCAGGCTGAGTGCTGACAGTCTCCCTTTGTTTCCCCAAAGGTGGTGCTAAAGCTTAAGTTTATGGGTTCTCCCTGGCCTGCAGATTTGGGCTAGCTTTCTGTACATGCTCACTAGCTATTTGTCAAAGCTTGCTGTCACTGATGCTCTTGGGAGCTTGCATAGAGAGCTGGCCACAGGGTAGATATGTGTGTGGGTAAGGCACACAGAGCATTGGGGATGCCCATGGACCAGTTGGGGAGATCCACAGGTGAGGTGTCCCCAGCAGCTCATTGGTGAGCTTCTTGGTGGAGTTCACAGTGCAGTTAATAGGATTCTTGTTCATTTCATGCCCTCTGAGAATCCTGTCTGCTCGTCTCCCAGTCTCCCCTCATCCCCAGTACATGCTGCTTACGATTCAGTACTGTGGATGGGGCAAAAGAGAAATGAGCGTCTTTGGCAGCATCCTGCACAGCTGCGGAAGCTGGGCACTTACACACTCTTGTTTTTCACCGTGGTAGAAATCACGAGCAGGATCTCTCTTGGCCCTGAGCTTTACTGCCTTGGGTGAGGGGTAGTTTGAGTAATGTCAAAATGTTCCTCTTACCCTCTCCACTGTGTCCAAATTCACTTTTTGTTTTGCTTCAATGGTGTGCTGGCACTTAGCTGTTAGAAACCTGGACTTCCACAAAAGATCTCTTGTCCATGGGTGATTATCTAAGACAGTGTTTTCCAGGGCCTCCCAGACCATGGCTAGGAGGGGCTGGAGCCAGTTCATGGGCCACTCAGGGTCCACAGCTGGGACCAAGATCTGCATACCTATTACCCAACACATGGGTGGGTGAGACTTCTCCTGGGTTTCTTGGTGTATATTGCTGGATCCCACAGCTCCCACAAAGGCACTTTTGTCCATGGATGGATACCAAATTGTTATTGTTAGGAAGGGGGGGTTGGACAGGAACAAAAGATGTCTTATTCAGCTATGATGCTGATATCACTCTAAACTTGATATTCATACCATGTATATTGATAGTTACCTGATTTAAAAGGACAGTGAGATCTTTTTTTTTAATATCTTTATTGGATTATCATTGCTTTACAAAGTTGTGTTAGTTTGTGCTGTATAACAAAGTGAATCTGCTATATGTAAACATATCCCCTCCCTCTTGCGTCTCCCTGCCACCCTCCCTATCCCACCCCTCTAGGTGGTCACAAAGCACTGAGCTGATCTCCCTGTGCTATGCAGCTGCTTCCCACTAGCTATCTATTTTACATTTGGTAGTGGATATATGTCCATGCCACTCTCTCACTTCGTCCCAGCTTACCCTTCCCCCTCTCTGTGTCCTCAAGTCCACAGACAACAACAAAAAAGAATAATATGTGACAGATGGCATATATGACTTGCAAAGTCTAAAATATATACTATTTGTCTTTTGCAGAAAAAGTTTGCTAACCCCTGATATATAGTATTGACTTTGTAACTTATAAAAGGATCTTATATCCTACAGTCATTCTGAAACTTGCTTTAATATTCAGCCCTATTCTTGAAATCTGTGTTTGTTGACATATGTATCTACTTTAGTCCTTTCAATGGCTGCATGGTATTCCATCGTATTAATATAGCACACTTTTCCTACTCATTCCTCCGCTAGATGGACAGTGACATTGTTTACACCCTTCACTATTAAAAAAGTCAAGAAACATTAAAAAAAAAAAAAAGAGATCAGCTAGAGTATTTTAAATAAATTTTTGGCAAAATTTTGCCAACCTAGAATAATAAATAACTAGATGTTGAAAGTAACATCTCCAAATAAGGAAATTCTGCAGTTACACACAGAGATCCCTTTGCTGTCATGATTTTGTAACACTTGGAGTCAAAAGGATTTCCCTGTTTAGCCAGTCTCTCTGGCTGCGGCTGAAGTCATTTCCCTGTTATTTATGTTACATTGATATGTTACATCTTACTTTTTGTTTTCGTTCCTTATTTTCCCAGCCATCTTCATTCAGTACATAGACAGCTTCTTCCAGCGTAGAACATGGACTTTCTATATTTTAGAGTTTCCCACTTTCTGGAATGCAGATAGTGGTGTTGGAAGGAACATTGGCCTTGCTAATTTTTACTCAAAACAAACTGTGTCTTTCCCTCTCCATGTGCACAGTGGCGATCAGAATACCTCTTGGCAGTGGGAATTGAATTAAGTGACACCGTAAATGTGCAAATATTATCAAATGGAGCAGTTCATGAATGTGTGCTTGCTTTTTAACCGTGGCTGAGACTGGTAGCAAGAAGCATCTCTCTTCTCTGCTCCTGATTGCGCTTTTGTGTTTCTCTCCCCTCGTGCTCTTTCCCCCAGCCTCCTCCTCTTTACTTTGGTTCCTGGGCAGCTGCTACTGTGAAGACAGTGCAGATCCCATCTGCTTTTAGCATATGGGACCAACGCGGTTGCTTCCAAAGTCCTTGCATTTGCTGTTCAGAGCATGGTGGGTTATTGTATGGAAAGTGAGGCAGAAAATTGCAGAATGACTTAACAACCAGTCTTTGTTAAATCTTCATATAGTAATGATGAGAACAATAGGTCAATTTTTCTATCCATCATCCATCCATCTCCCACTTTTTTCCATTGAGAAGTTGTTTCCTCACACTTTTATATGATAAAATACAAATAGATAAATTTTAAGATCAGGGAAAATATAGAAAGACTGAAGCCAAGAGGAAATTAAAACACAAACCTACATATTATAGGACCCATAAATCATGGGTCCTGTAATTACTGCCAACCCATGATTTTGGCTCTGAGCATCCTGGCACCCAAGCAAAAGAGAAAGTGCTGTTGACTTATAAGATTCCCAGTGTCCATAAGGGGCAGATCAGTGGTCGGTGGGCAGAATGTCAAGCCAAGTTTCCCTTGGCATTTCACTCTGAAGAAAAGTTTTCTCGAGCGGGCTCCTAATAAGATTTGGAACATTTTGCAGAGTATCAAGGGTTCTAAACTCAGTGCTCGTTCTAGAGCTAGGATGCAGTTAAAGTTTCAGATAAACCCTACATATAAAAAGAACTGCTGGTTGTAGTTATGAAAATATTGAATGATAACCAGTATTCCTGGATTTAATTTTCCTGACTTTGGAAAATTAAAATGGTCGATGTTATCCACCATTCCATATGAGGAAAGTATAGATGGATGTCAACCAGGAAGCATTCATTCAACTGTTAATAAATCCACTAGCCGTTTATCATGAAAGTAAATGGTTGGATCAGTTTGTTAGGGGATGGTGATAACGCAGTGCACGCTGTGGGCATCCTGAGTGGAATTGCTCTTCAGCTGTGGGTGTCACACTCTTGAGTCTCCTTGATCATATCTAATTACAGGGGAAGGTTGGGGGAGGTGGATGGTCTAATGAAAGCTCATCTTCACAGGTGAAATCACGCTATAGGTCAGTCAACAGTACCATATTCATATGAGAATAGTTTGTTTGGGAATGATAGTGATCATTTCACCAGAACTTATCTAATAGCTCTAGAGTTAGAGTTTGAACCTGCCCTAATGAGTGTCTGTACAAAACAGCCAAATAAAATCATTGTCGAGAAACTCAGCACCTTCTTCTGTAAGCCTAAAATGCAACTAACGATTGATTGAAAAGATAGCATGATAAAGTGTGTTTGGCTATCATTTTCCTTAGCTTCAGTGATTTCATGGTGCTTTAGAAATTGAAGGGAAGTAGTTGATATTTTAAGTTGCAGACTTGCTGTCCACTGAGTTTTGCAGTGGACCCCTGGGGATATGGGATCACAGACTCAAATGCCTGCAGAGCCCGGGCAGGTCATGGAAACGCATGAAGTGAGCTGGTTGCAAATAAGTGGTGAACTGGAAACCTCGTATTCTTTCAACAGGTGGCAGCAGCTACTTCCCTCATGTGATTGTTGCCACAGAGCGAGTCAGACCCAGGGATTTCATGCTGTGCAATTTTAGCCAGAAATTCACATTTCTTGTGAGATTTACTTTTCTGATTTTTAAGACATATGATGGCCAGGTTTAAAAGTGCCTGTAGGCTGGATTTAGCCTCTCCTCAGTCATTTTGCACACAGTGGACCAGCTGTATAAATGTGAAAGAAGAAACAGGAGAAAAGCAAAGAGATTGAGCTAAGAAGACACATGCACATCCATGCTTTTAACCAGTTATAGGTTCATGTCATTGGGAAAACTATAGTAGGTGCATTTTGCTTTCTAAAAATGAAGACAAGATTAATTTCCTGTAAGTATTGTATGTAGTATTACTGTTAAATCCATATTTGAACGGAAAGAGAGCTAGATCTTAAAAGTTGTATTGCAAAACCAAAAGGTGCTGCTTGTCATCTGAAATTGTTGGGTTTTTTTTTTTTAATGTAACTTGAAATCTCAAGTCTGCCAGGTATAAAGTCCTCTCTTTCCTTTGCCTTGCAACAGGTGCAGAATTTCTCAGCTGAGTTTATGGGTATTTATGTCTCATTTGTCTACAGATAATATATAAAGAGAAGGCCCAGATAGATTTTTCTATCTAGTTATTATGCTAAGTTTTCACTTGGCAAAGGGAAGTGCCCCAAGCATTATGTACTGAAGGTACAGTCTGCTATTTCAAATTATTAAGTTTCATGTTGGGTTACAGTAATGCTTACCTAAAGTTAACTGTTTTGGGAATGTAGGGAGTATGGCATAGGCAGCTGTAAAAATGTTGGTTTAAGTTGTTAAACATCATTTTAAAAACTTTGTAAATCTAATCAAGTTGGAAATGTGCCTGATGCCACCTGTTTGGTGTTCACCTGTGCTGCTTTGCTTGCTGGGAGGCATGCAGAGGCCTTGGGAAGCCATGAGAGCTAATTGAATAATGGCTCGGGCAGCCACATAAATAAATTAGTCCCTCTGTTGAATATATGCTAAATGCTCCAGAAGGTGCATTCTGGCCTCACTTAGTGAACTGAGGTACCATTTGTCTTTCTGCAAGTCTGTTGACCTTCAGATGACTAGGTGGTTTTGTGGAATTCAGTCTTGATCCTAAGTAGTGCACATATGGGAGGGTCTTCACTGAAACTGGTTAAAAAGTAGTGGTAGAAATGAGCCCAATTGCAATGAGACTGATTCACCTCTAAGGTAGAGAAAAGTATGGTGTAGATTTAAAATAAAAGCACTTGAAATGAGTACAACATAAAAATGTATAAAATTGTTAGTAAAAGCAAAAACCAAACCAAACCCAAACCAAAAAAACTCTTAATCCTGAGTCAACTGGCAATGACTACGCAAAAACAAAAAACAAAAAAAAATTATTGTGAAGTGGGAGATTTCTGTTCTAGTCAAGGCTACCAACATAGAGTAGCTCAGGACAAATGACTAAGAAAAAACAAAACAAAACAAAAAAATTCTTGTGAAGTGGAGTATTTCTGTTCTAGTCAAGGCTACCGATATAGAGTAGCTCAGGACAAATGACTAAGAAAAAACAAAACAAAACAAAAAAATTCTTGTGAAGTGGAGTATTTCTGTTCTAGTCAAGGCTACCGATATAGAGTAGCTCAGGACAAATGACTAAGAAAAAACAAAACAAAACAAAAAAATTCTTGTGAAGTGGAGTATTTCTGTTCTAGTCAAGGCTACCGATATAGAGTAGCTCAGGACAAATGACTAAGAAAAAACAAAACAAAACAAAAAAATTCTTGTGAAGTGGGGTATTTCTGTTCTAGTCAAGGCTACCTATATAGAGTAGCTCAGGACAAATGTCATAAGGAAATGTCTCATGACATTTAAGACAGAAACAGAGTATCCTGAAACCATGTGGGGAAACAGGTATTATCTGTGTGGTCTTCCCCATCTGCATCTTTCTGTGTTCTCATCTCTCTCAACTGCCTATTCCTCTTGTACTTGACCCTGCCTGGCTACCTCCCCTAAGTCTGCATCATCTTGTAGCCAGGTGATTCAGTAATTTATCATCCCAACCAGGACTCTTTGAGTGTGAGAGGGAATGCGATCAGTAATCTGTCCAGGATGGCAGACATGAGTTGGAATGTCCCAGGTAAACCAAGATGTAGGATCACTCCTCTTTGGAGCCCCAGAGCCTATCCTGTTTACTAGTACCTGGGTCTTTTGGTCCAGGCTGAGTGACCCGTTAGTCAGCAGCTCATTCTTAACTAATCTGCTGGATAAGATATAGGATCTAATGGTACAAACAGAACATCAGGAGTTATGAGCAGGGCTGGAAACTCTTAGGGAGTATGGACAGGAAAATAGAGCTGGTAGCTGTCACAGAGTCAGGGATTCAGCATGTTATAGGATCAGAAATGTTAGATCAGTTGCTTTTCACACAGCAGTGTGCTCTGGGAGCAAAAGCTGGGTTTAAGCTTGAATTTCCACCTCTTGCCAACAAAAGAGTTTTCACTGATATCCTTTCCTTAGAATTTTGTTCCTGCTTTGGCTTAGTGACTTATCCCTCTGTCCAAGGCTGACCCCTGATCCTTCTGCTTATTGGAAACCACACAGTTCTCAGATCTTGGTCTTGCCTTGCTGATGGGTGGAGTGTCAGGGCAAGTGTGCTAGGATCCCACAGGGATCAGGCAACTGGCTAAATATTCAGACAAATGGGACAAATGAGCAAACTGTCCTTACTTTCATAAATGGTGAAGCTCACTATTTTACTAATGTTTTGGTCACTGCTGGTCATCTCAGAAAGTGTTTAAATTGGTTAAAGACATGCATGTAGATTGCCTCTGACATTTGATAAGATTTGTAATCCAGTTATGTTGCATAAGATTCTTAATATTTAGAGATATGACAGATACACAAAATACTCCCAAATAGCCCTTCCCAGTGCTTTGTACTAATGTTTTGTTTGTACAAAAATAATTTTAGTTAAGTTCATATAAGTTCAATTCATAGGTTATGAGTTATAGGTTTGGTTGCTAATTGTAAGGCTTTGAGAGGAGAGCAAAGCCAAATAAATACATTTGATTTCTTACAGCTTATAAGCTTTTTTTTTTTTTTTTTTTTTGCGGTACGTAAAATTTTTTTTTTTTTTGCGGTACCTCTCACTGCTGTGGCCTCTCCCGCTGCAGAGCACAAGCTCCGGACGCGCAGGCTCAGCGGCGTCATGGCTCACGGGCCCAGCCGCTCCGCGGCACGCGGGATTCACCCGGACCGGGGCACGAACCTGCATCCCCTGCATCGGCAGGCGGACTCCCAACAACTGCGCCACCAGGAAAGCCCAAAGCATATTTATTTTAAGAGAGGTTGATTGACAGTGCTTTTAAGAAATGCTAACAAATTTATTTTAAAGAGGAGACAAAAGCGCTAGCTTGAAGTTTGGGGAAGCTGTCCATTTTTCTAGTTTTCTCATGTGTACAGTAGAAACCTACAGTGTCTTATAGTAATGCTATCTATGGTGGGCACTCAGAGAATCTGCTTTATGTCTCATCACTTCCCAAAGGCTCTACCCTCTAACTACCATCACACTGGAGACTAGGTATGATTTTGGGGGGGGACAGACATTGTCTATGGTAATGCTCACTGGAGGTTCCAAAATAAGATGCAGCAATAGTAACCCATATTCTCTTCTTCAGTTCTCCAAACTAGAGGGCGAGACTTTTGGTAAGAGGAGTGAAGGGATCTTTAAATCCAGCAGGTGATTATGCCTTTGGAAAACATTTTAGCAAGGAGTTCTTTTATTTTTGGATGGAGGAGTCTTTTGATCTGCAGGCACCATTTGTTTGAAAGATGCCATTAATTCTGTAGAGCCAGGATGACTCCCAGAGGAGAGTAAAGAAAGGCCAGCTGTTGAGAACATAATAAAATTTAAATGGACGGGCTTCCCTGGTGGCGCAGTGGTTGAGAGTCCGCCTACCGATGCAGGGGACACGGGTTTGTGCCGCGGTCCGGGAGGATCCCACGTGCCGCAGAGCGGCTGGGCCCGTGAGCCATGGCCGCTGGGCCTGCGCGTCCGGAGCCTGTGCTCCACGACAGGAGAGGCCACGGCAGTGAGAGGCCCGCGTACCGCAAAAAAAAAAAAAAATTTAAATGGTATTCACATTTGCATATTGTCTCCTTTAACTGCTTAGAGCAGAAAAGGTGGGAGGATATGGCTCCGAACCACTGCTCTGGAATAGGGAGATCCCTGTGGGGTATTTCCCAGAGGTCTGAGGGCAGAGTAGATAAGGATGGGGAAACACCCTCAATTGCTAGTAAAAGCCAGGTACCTCAGACACAGCATGTATTATGAGTAAAATGGGAACTCCTTTCAAAGGACACATTTATCCGCACTGTTTCTGAAGAGAATGGCCTGGTGGAACTGGCATTGTAACTACTCTGGCTGTAAACCATCATGTTTTGTCATTTCTCAGCACAATACATAGATGTAATTTTCTCTGTCATATAGATGTTAACCAAGGACATGACAGTTCCATGCCTCAGCCATGATTCTAACTATTCCACTTTGATTCTCAGACTTGACTTAGGTTCTTTCTTGACGAACCATTACTTTCAATTTTAGCATGTAGTTATACTCAAGGATCAGTTAAAGGCTACTCATTACTTTCAATTTTAGCATGTAGTTATACTCAAGGATCAGTTAAAGGCTACTCAGACACAGCATTTCCTCTTTGTTCTGTTACTCCTAAAAGACCAGATTGAAGGGATCTGTTTTTGTTTGCTTGCTTCTCTTAGCCACTCTTTACAAGTGATACTGTCTGTGGTGCTTGCCGTACAGTTTATTTACCAAGATGTAGCATCTTTCTGTGCCAGGAAAGGGTAATACCTGTCTGACTGCCTCAGCTGTTCTGGCCACATGTCCCCAAATTATACTGGAGAATCCACAACTGACTATGATAATCATGGTGTGGATTTTTTTTTTAAAAGTCAAACTGTAGACATTATTGCAGAGCTGCTTTTGGACCATCTTGAATAATTTACATATAGCCCATCTTAATTCTCTCTAGTCCATCAGCTCAAATTTGCCAGATTAAGGGCTTTTTACTGGGAAGGAAGTAAAAGGTATCTATTTTCCTATAGTCAGTATACAAAAAAGGGAACAAAACTGACCACGTGCCCCCATTCAATTCCGCTTCTCCTGGTTTCATGGTCCTTAGAATCAAGGGTTTATTTTCTCCTATTTATTCCCCAATCAGAGGTGTGTGAACTTAAGTACTTGGGCCCAGTTGGCAGTGAAAGTTTAATTAATCAAAAAGTTCTAGTTAGGTATCACTGGCAGAATCAATTATCTTTGGTTATGATGCAGTTTAAGTCAAAATCTATTCACCGTCTCAGCTCCTAAATGTCAGTATTACTGTTCTTTTCTTCTTTTTTTAATGAAGAAGAACATAATATTCACATAAAAAAGTTTCCATAC